>NC_080671.1:224938194-224948194 GCF_030247195.1 Topomyia yanbarensis | reverse complement strand
TTAACACCTCCCGACTTCTTTTTATGGGGCTATTTGATAAGCAAAGTATACGCCAATAATCCTCAGACCCTTCTCGAGCTTAAGGATAACATTCGAACTGAGATACGTGCCATACCTCCCGAGATGCTCGAGAAGGTTATGGACAATGCAGCAAAAAGGGCACATAGTGCGGTGGTTCATGGAGGCGGTCACTTGGTCGACGTGGTGTTTAAACACTGGTATGGAGCATGATTTGCAGAGTGCGAGCGGCTATTTGCCCGTGTGATATTCTACCTAGAGGGTGGTTTTGTTGTATTGTACATTTGATGTGGTTTATATACCGTCACACAAGATGGTGCACCCTGTATATATATATATATATATATATATATATATATATATATATATATATATATATATATATATATATATATATATATATATATATATATATATATATATATATATATATATATATATATATATATATATATATATATATATATATATATATATATATATATATATATATATATATATATATATATATATATATATATATATATATATATATATATATATACAGGGTGTTTGGTTCATGGTTAAGAATCTCTCGGGAGGTGATAGACTGCCATATTTGGAGAAAAAAATTGTTCTACACATACCATCAAATCTCAACCGTTACAGAGTTATTGAACTTTTTGTGTAAAAAACTTATTTGTCTTAGAATACCGCTAACTTTAAAAGTGTACTTTGTATTTTAAATGTTTCAGTTCCATTCGAAAGGTGAGAAAATTGCCTATTGAATGGTGTTCTCATATCTTTTAAGTAATTAGTTTTAATTACCTTTTAGCTGTAAAGTAGTTAAAAGTTAGTGTTTTTGAGGAGGTTTTTGCTAATTTTCTCGAAATAATGAAGTATGATTATAGCAATATCCATTATCCAAAAGTTAAGTTTTAGAACAATACATAATTTGTTCTTGGACGTCATATTTCTATCTCTTCTCATTTCTTTGTAATTTCACATTACTATACTTTTCCTGTAACCGACTTGTAAGTGCTTAAAAGACTCTAATCTAAAAAATATGATTTATATCGTTATTTACAAGATTTCATTGGAAAGCTGAGAAAATGTCCTATCAGTGTATGTATAAATATCTTTTAGTTAAGTGTACTAAATGATTTTTTACTAACGAAATAATTCAAAATTTGTGTTTTTGGAGAGTTTTTTTATTATTCTAATTATTATTCAACAAAATTTATCGTTACTATTGTTCATTTGATGCCCCTTAATGTTCTCTATAACTTTTATTAGACACTTTGTCTATATCTCTTTTCATTTTGCTGCTATTTAATAGTTAACACAGCAAGAGCTCGCCACAAATGTAGTGGGTTCGAAATCGTTATTTTTGCATATGAAACGATGTGATAAACAATTTTGCGTCGAAACTAAAAGAGATAATTGAATGGAGTCAAAGAAAGAACTGTAGAACTTGCTGAGATGCATTATTTCCATGATAATAATGGTGATGTTTATTATTTACTATTTTAAGAAAATTAACAAAAATGCTAATAATAGCACTAACTTTAAACTAATTTACTTTTAAAAGAATACTAAATTCACTTAACTGAAAGGTATTAATACATTTTTCACTGTAAAATTTTCCTGGCTTTCGAATAAAAAGAAAAAAAGTACAATAAGTGCCATAATTTTTCAATTAGAGCTGGTACTAGTGAAAATGAGATAAAAATATCCAAGTTGAATAACCCAATATCATGAAAATAAGAAAAGGTAAGTGTATCATGTCAAAGAACGAATTAAGCAGCTCATCAAGACTAACAATCTGAATTATTAAAATGATGCGGTTAACTATTAGTATTTTCAAGAAATTAACGAAAAATCGTTTAAAATTGTTTAATTTTCAATAAATTACTTTGAAAAGGCTACTTAAACTCATTAGCTGAAACATGTGAGGGCATCACTCTATGCGAAATTTTCTCACCTTTCGAATGGAACTGAAACATTTAAAATACAAAGTATACTTTTAAAGTTAGAGGTATTTTAAGACAAATAAGTTTTTTACACAAAAAGTTCAATAACTCTGTAACGGTTGAGATTTGATGGTATGTGTAGAACAATTTTTTTCTCCAAATATGGCAGTTTATCACCCCCGAGAGATTCTTAACCATGAACCAAGTCAGCTGTAGTAGTAGTAGTGTTTAGAGTAGATAGAGGTGTGTGTGTTAGTGATCGTGTGTTTGTGTATAGAGTAGATGTATATAGGTATATTGTGATATATATATATATATATGTATATTATATATATATATATTATATATATATATTATATATCTATATATAGTATATATAGCTACTATTATATATATATATATATATATATAATATATATATATATATATATATATATATATATATATATATATATATATATATATATATATATATATATATGGACACTCAAGTATTTTCACTGGCTAAAGTAAGCGGTCTCTAAAACGGCCAACTCCGTACTTCAGGAGATCCTCGCACGTCAAACTCTCATCGCCTTCGGATTGTACCTTTACAGCTGGAATATACACGTTATAATCCCGCGTAAAGTGCTCACAGCAAGCAATATCGTTTGCCTGCCTTGGCTAGCTAAACCCTTATCTTGTCCGAGCGGACCTTTTAAATTTCGGTCACAGCCGAGAACCGATCTGTCAGGTCTTTATAATCTGAAAAAGATTCAGTGATTTAGGCTTGGGTCGAAAGAAGATCACAAATGGATCAGTTGAGAGTTCTGGATAGCATTTGGGCAGGGGGGAGCCTTAGAAGTTGAACCCGATTCAACTTCCATTTGACCATCCGGAGAGGGAACCATAGAAATCGTCAACGCACGGGGTCAGCGCCCGCGCAGCCGGAAGAAAGCAATAAATGTGTTACAAAAGACAAAAAACCACTTAGCTTTAAACTGGTGTCCAATGACGAACCCATCCAGCTTATACAGCTGGCTATTGTTTAATCCTCACACGCGAACAAAAGACTGAGGAGCGAACCGAACTGGCAAAATAACCTTGAATGCGGATTAGAACTATTGTTTATCGTTATACACAGTACTACGGACTAGAAAAAAAAAACTTCTGTCTCGATGGAGAGCTCGAAAACGGATGAATGAATATTTATTTCATAATATAAGAAAAAATCCAGGGAGTACATGAAATGTCGAAAATCGAAAAAAAAAATTTGTCGAAATATGTCTAAAAATAGCACAAAATATCAGCATTTAGTGTTAAAACAAACGAAAACCGCTAAAACCAAATTTAAATTTTTTTTAGTTCTAAGGACTTCGAAATTTTTGTAAAAATGATTCGAAAATCGAAAAGTTTATTGTAATGCCCTATGATTGCAAAAAAAATCCCATCGAACTAAGCTTGGGAGCAGAACAAATAAAAAGATGGCAAGGATTAGGATGTGGATTCTAAGCGCTGGATTCTAAGCTCGTTGAGACATTCATTCATGAAATGAACAAATTTCATATTTTCTTGCTTTGAAATATCAATGTTAAAATCTCGGAATCTTTTTCCTAGCGCACAGAAATGAACACGCTTAGCGAAAAACTAGGGGCGGGTAATGTCCAGGACATAACCGCGATGATCATATTCTTAAAATCTGCTTGTATCTCTTTCAAATGGCTAAATTTTACGCATTAAGTTCGATTCACCGGGCTCAGCGAAATTTTCCTGGAGGAAAACAATGTTATTACCGAGTTCTCCGCATTGAATACAGGTCAATAATTTCATATAATGATTTTAACAAGCAGACAATGTACATGTATGACAGGTGGGAGTGTTCTGAAGTGGTTTTAGTGGAGGTAACAACATAAAATCATTTATTGGACATTTTACAATGATTCTCCTTAACCCTGCAAAACCACGGGGTTGGCAGCAGAGGGTTAAGTTGTTTGGAAGAGATGACAGTTAATATATGATAACTAAAAATATAAAATTGTTCTATAAATTGCAAAGTTATTGCCGCGTTGACCTTGTCATTTCATTCATATAGGAACAATCATTGAAATTATGTCAATTTATGCTTTGCAAGATTTGAAATAACTTCGAAGTGTGGTCACGACACCCCTGTTATGTCATATACATTACCAACCCATCTTTTCATCATTCGTTTTGGTGTAGCTTTCGCTTAGTGGCAGAGTTGCCACATTCACTGGCTTTCTTGAAGGATTTGCAAAAACCTTCGGGTTTGTAGATTAGAAAAACATTTTCTTATGATTCACTGGTAAAAGTACAGAATTAACAAGCGCAAACTTAGCACTAGTTAATAAAAGAAACTTTCTAATTAAATTCTGTTTCCATTTTGCATTCGTCCTAATAAGGACGGTTTGTAGATAACTATGTTGATACAAGACGAGAATCTTTTGAAACTTGAAGGATTTGCAAAAATCTTCGGGTTTGTAGATTAGAAAAACATTTTCTTATGATTCACTGGTAAAAGTACAGAATTAACAAGCGCAAACTTAATACTAGTTAATAAAAGAAACTTTCTAATTAAATTCTGTTTCCATTTTGCATTCGTCCTAATAAGGACGGTTTGTAGATAACCATGTTGATGCAAGACGAGAATCTTTTGAAACAATTCAAACCTTGCCGACGATTGTTTTTACTGCATACATACATACGATCTTTCCCCTTTCGCAGCTCACACCGAATGAGCACGCTTTACATTTTTTTTACATTAAATTTTTATTGGACCGCATGTTTTTTCTGTACATTATTTTTCATGTTAAGTGATACAGTCATTGCTTTCCATCTTTGTTTTACATTTTTTTTCTTTGATAGTTTTAATATTTGAAAATTACTGCTTTTGGTTTCGTAACTGATGCACAGTTTGGAGTGTGACTTAACCTAACTAAACTACACTATGTCAATTTAAAATAGTGATCTGATTAGTGAAAGCTCAGATAGGGCACATTTGTCGTGGAACTTAGTAGTAACAGCTAATAGTTTTTCGTGAATTGTGGTTGTATTGGTCATCTCGTGAACAGTAGTTGTCCTCGTGTGCCATGGCAGGTTGAGAATCATTTTCAGAGCTTTATTTTGCATGACTTGAATTTTTTTCCTATGGGTTAAGGCACACCGTCCCCACACAGGCATGGCGTATTGCACTACCGGGAGGATGATTTGGTGATAGATTGCTATTTTGTTCCTAGTATGCAGAGCTGATCTTCTATTGATTAGTGGATACAGGCATTTAACAAGCAGGTTAGTTTTGTTTAGTATTTTCTCTACGTGAGAGCGGAAGAGTAGTTTACGATCAATTGTGAGTCCCAAGTAAACCACCTCAGAGGACCAATCTATAGGCAATCCATTTATTTTGATTTTGCAGTCGGCTGTTGGAGCGTGTTTCGGTGATAGGCTAAGCGGAAATAGTATCGTTTGTGTTTTCGAAGCATTAATTTTTATCTTCCAAGTGTGCAGATATCTTGTGACTGTGTCCAGACAGTTTTGAAGCTTTTTGGTCAGATGCTTTGTGTTCCTTCCTTTGCAAATGATAGCTGTGTCATCGGCAAAGAAGCATAACTGACAACCCTCACTAAACTGTGGGAAGTCTGAAGTATACACGTTATACAGTATCGGTCCGAGAATACTACCCTGAGGGACACCTGCGGGGATGTCAAAGCTATTTGACAGGGTACCGTTGACGCTTACGTTGAATTTTCTTTCACTGAGGTAATTCTGGGTGATTTTTATTAGAAAGTTAGGGAAGTTGTAGCGGTACAACTTGTAGATGAGTCCATCGTGCCAAACGTTGTCGAACGCCTTTTCAACATCCATCAGGGCCATAGCTGTATATTTCGAAACGGCCTTGTTTCTGTCTATGATGTTTATCACCCTTTGCAGTTGATGACTTGTTGAATGCCCCTTACGAAAGCCGAACTGTCCTGGTAGAAAAATGTTGTTGTTTTCAACGTGAACTAGAACACGGTCTAATATAAGCCTTTCGAATAGTTTGCTTAAGGAGGATAGCAAGCTGATAGGGCGATAGCTTGTTACCCTTGTTATTGACATGCTAAACGTGCGGTACTTGTTTCCTTGATTTTTTTTATAATGAACAATTATAGCAAAAAAATATAATAACAAAATGAATAATAAATAAACAAGCAAAATAAATAACAAATATAAATAAATAAATAAATAAATAAATAAATAAATAAATAAATAAATAAATAAATAAATAAATAAATAAATAAATAAATAAATAAATAAATAAATAAATAAATAAATAAATAAATAAATAAGTAAATAAGTAAATAAATAAATAAATGAGCAAATAAATATTGAAATAAATAAATAAGTAAATAAATCTCTGAACAAATAAATAACGAAACCTACATTTGACACCAACCTGGGCTATTAAGCAGAGCTTAAACGCGACTCAAACATGCAAGCACGGAGTAGTAACGGTTTGACGTTTAAATTCTACTTAGACATTTACGAACAATAATTTCAAAGTATAAACAAAGAACAGGCGTCGTCAAATACACGAGATAGACCGTACACTGTTATTTATTTATACGACAAAAAAATAACAATATTTACAAATATATACAAGCTGGGCTCAGTGACCAAAGCGACGATATTGTGACCTAAGAAATCACAGGTCACAAGCTTGAGGGGTTTGTTGGGTCCTTTCCTGGCTTCAACAAAGGGATGACTTTAGCTTATTTCCAAACCGACGGGAAATAGTGTAGATCTAGGCACCTGTTTAGAATGTTTGCAATGTGGGTGTATGTATTGTTGCTTAGTTTCTTTAATACAATATTGAAGACCGAGTCAAAACCAGGAGCCTTCTTTTTTTTTTGAAGATTTCAGCGCAGCAGCGATCTGTTCGGGCATAATTTTTTGGTTTTCAGGTACATAGCACGGTGTCTCGCTCAGGATGACCAACGTTTCTCGTACAACAGTTTCCATAGGACTGACTATGGAGCTACCCAGATTGTGCGAATTGAGAATGTTCTCTCCTATGGCATTTGCCTTCTCAACAGAAGTGACCAGTTTGATGTCATTTAGAGCTAGCGGAGGAATCTGTTGCGGTTTGGATTTAAGAACATTAGACACCTTCCAGAAAGGACGTGAGAAAGGGTCAAGTCTTCGCACCATGTTCGCGAAATTTTCATTCTTCAGCAGGTCTACTCTATCATTTATCAGTTCATTCAATTTGGACACCACAAACTTCTTGGACATATCCCCTGTTCGTTGAAATTGACGCCTATATTTATTCCGTTGTCGGATGATCGCTTTTGTCATTGCGTCCAATTTAAGAATTTCAGTACGAGTTGGAACATTTCTTACGCATTGGCCCTCTGCTTCTGTTAGAGCCATTTTCAGCTCATCGAGCGATTGGTCAATTTCCTCAGCTGTGCCTAAAGTTTTGTTTACGTTTATCAACTGGTCAACTATACGGGCAAACTCTACCCAATTAACATTGTGGTAGTCCTTCCTTGTTTGCAGTGCTCTTCGCTCGATACTGCCCCCAATTTCAAGGGAAACGGGGCAGTGATCAGAACCAATATCATTAATAGTATGTGGATGACCGATCTCATCCAAGTTCGAGAGAAACATATCTAAAGTGGATGGATTACCAGCAGGTGAAAGAAATGTTGGTTCATCTGGGGCATGAATGGTGTAGTACCCTAGCTGAGAATCATCAAACAGTAAGGACCCGTTCTTGTTCCTGCGAGCATTCCTCCAACACTCGTGCCTAGCGTTTAAATCATAAGCGATAACAAATTTTTTACGAAGCCGAGTCAATTTGGCAAGATCGTTTTTAAATTTTCTTGCCATACCGTTGCCGTCGTAGCACTGCCTTGGGCAATAAGCAGCAATTATAAGAATACCTCCTGAATCAGATGCCACTTCTACACCTATGGCCTCGATTACGGATGTTTGATAGTGCGATTGAACCGTGTACTTCAGTGTATTTTTGATCGCCAAATCAACACCACCTCTGCCCGAGTGGGTTCGATCAAGTCGTATAATAGAGAAACCTGGTAAACTGAAATTTATCCCAGGTTTTAAATAGGTTTCCGTTAGGAACACAATGTCTGTTCCTTGTAGCGCTAAGAACTCTCCTAATTCGATACGTTTCCGCAGTACTCCGCGGGCATTCCACAGTATTAATTTTAGCGGATTAACAGGCATACTCGATAATGAATTGACCTAATACCGAAATTTGCTCTTGCCTGGATTGGCAATGATGCAATTTATCACACATCTCCGCAAAAATTGGCAGAAGTTGTGCAGAAGTGAATTTGGGCGGAAGTTGTTGGTCCTCATGAGGGGAAGTGGATTGGGGACTCACCTGTGGTGGAGTTTTCGCGATGTTCACCCACGACGATGCTCCGACACCGGCAGATGCCGATGGCCACAGCTGGGAAACCGTTGTGAATTGTTGAGTGAAGTTCACCGGCGGGTGACGCTGGAATGTTGATGCTCCTGTGTACGGTCGCTGACTCGATTGCAGCGGGGGGAAATCACCGTCCTTAAACAACGGGCCCTTGTTCGGCTTTCTGTTCGGTTGGTGATTTTGTGAGGCACTTTTACGTATTTGTTTGTATTCAGCACGTTTAGCGTACTGTTTGTTGGTTGATTGATGCCCTTTTCCACAGTGGATACATTTCCAGGCGACAGCTCCCTCGAAAGGACAATCCAACGTTAGATGCGCTAGGGCACAGTTGTTGCATCTTGGTTTAAAATGGCAATTTCGTGTTCCGTGTCCGAAGTTTAGGCATCGCATGCACTGTGTTACGTTGCGTGTGCCTCTATAGGCCTCCCATCGGACGACCATGCAGGAAATCGTTCGAACTGCTCTTACGCATTCAAGCTCACTGTACCTTTCTTAAAATGGACGAGATTCAGACGGTCACGAAATGCTATTTTGGCATCCTTCCGAATCATTGGAAAAATGGCCAACGGTTGCAATTTGTAGCGATCTTTCAGCTCCAGTTCAATTTCTTTGCCATCCATGATTGGCAAACCCCGCACGACAGCCTTGAAGGGTTTTTCCGAATTCATATCGTGCGAATAATATTCGGCTCCTGCCCGATCTAATAAACTCCGATCTCGCTGGTACTCGTCGTTGGTATGCACCATTACTTTGATGCCGATACCACTCAGCTTATACTCTGCTTTGATCCCGGCTTCAAAAAACTCCTTCCTTAGCAAGGGGAGTGATAGCAATTTGACCACTAGTGGAGGTATTTTGGTCTTGATTGCTTCTGCAGGTGCGTCGTCCAATGGACCACCAAACCCGTTCAGATCGCTGGCATTCATCGCAGTCCGTCCCTGACTGCTAATGACGCTGCCAATTTCCCTTCGTGCTGAACGCACAGACGAAACATCGCCGTCCGGTTGAGTGCTCACATTTTTTGGTATATTAGGGCTGACCAAGACTTTTTTGTTTCGTTTTGGCTTAGGGTTCGATTTCAGGCTCGGCTTCGAGTCATCCGATCGTCTTTTACGCTTCGTCATTTCACAAACTCGCGAAACTCTACAAACGCGAAAAAAAATACACGTCTATACGCTACCGACGTATGACGCCAACTGAGCACGCTTCACGTCAAAGCGTTCCTATTTATTGACTTTTCAATGCAGATGGAAGGCGATCCTTTTGTTCGATAAATAAAAATAATTTCATCATTCGTTATATATATATATATATATATATATATATATATATATATATATATATATATATATATATATATATATATATATATATATATATATATATATATATATATATATATATATATATATATATATATATATATATATATATATATATATATATATATATATATATATATATATATATATATATATATATATATATATATATATATATATATATATATATATATATATATATATATATATATATATATACAGGGTGCACCATCTTGTGTGACGGTATATAAACCACATCAAATGTACAATACAACGAA
>NC_080671.1:224790694-224928194 GCF_030247195.1 Topomyia yanbarensis | reverse complement strand
CACTCACCCTCGTGTCGCGTGTCGTAAGAGAACCGGTAATCAGCCCGACCAAGCAAACAGGCAACCCCTGCGCCATGTAAGACCAATCAGCCAATTCTCTAACGTGCCCTCGCTTCGCCTATCCGCACAACAGTGAACCACACACTGCAACAGTCACCCCCGATGTGACCAACCACAGCCGCCAACTCTCTTACACGCCCTCGCTTCGCCTATCCGCACAGAGAGCCACTGCTGGCTAAACAAAAATTTGTACCGCATTTTGCATAACTTCTCTATGTCCAGCCAGCCATCCTCTCATCACTACAAGCCAACCCTCTTACACACTTTCGCCTCTTGGCTGCCATACGGACCCATACACACAATGTGTATTTGCATTTTGCAAAACTTCTCTATGTCCGACCAGCCATCCTCTCATCACTACAAGCCAACCCTCTTACACACTTTCGCCTCTTGGCTGCCATACGGACCCATATACACAATGTGTATTTGCATTTTGCAAAACTTCTCTATGTCCGACCAGCCATCCTCTCATCACTACAAGCCAACCCTCTTACACACTTTCGCCTCTTGGCTCCCATACGGACCCATTCATACATTGCGTGTTTGCATTTTGCATAACTTCTCTATGTCCGGCCAGCCATCCTCTCATCACCACAAGCCAACCCTCTTACACGCTTTTGCCTCTTGGCTGCCATACGGACCCATTCATACATTGCGTGTTTGCATTTTGCATAACTTCTCTATGTCCGACCAGCCATCCTCTCATCACTACAAGCCAACCCTCTTACACGCTTTTGCCTCTTGGCTGCCATACGGACCCATTCATACATTGCGTGTTTGCATTTTGCATAACTTCTCTATGTCCGGCCAGCCATCCTCTCATCACCACAAGCCAACCCTCTTACACGCTTTTGCCTCTTGGCTGCCATACGGACCCATTCATACATTGCGTATTTGCATTTTGCATACCTTCGATACATCCACCCGTGCACCGCCGGACAGACCGCCTGTATCGTAGTGGACCATATGGCTAGGCTTGCCGCATACCCTCGCATTACGTTCGACTTTTTTCCTTTCCAAAACCTCTACCGCTCGCTCAATTCGAACCCGCCAGTGGGAGTAGTGTTTTCGGGTGGCCGTTACCAGTGCCTCGGACCTCTGGTATACCCGCATACACTGTGATAGTCGGAAATGCCTTTTTGCCATACATCTTCACGATTACCACACTCCCTATAGATAGATTTTCATCAACATGAGGATTAATTTACTACTGCCATTTACGCTGATAATAATCATCACCACCCATACGGCCGAGTCGATCGGCCGAGGTGTGGTGTATGTCACTGCGGGTACTGCCGGCATTGATACTACGAGTACGGGGCTGATGTTTTGGTGGTAGGCAAAGCCTACTAGTGGTGTGTTTTGCATTTTGCCTAAGTCCCACTTATGCCTCATAAGTGTGCATGACCGGCATGTGTTGTACCGCCATACTGCCGGTACCGGTCACACACCATGGCATGGACCAGTGTTTTGCATTTTGCCTAACTTTCACTTATGCCTCATAAGTGTGCATGATCGGCATGTGTTGTACCGCCATACTGCCGGTGCCGGTCACACACCATGGCATGGACCAGTGTTTTGCTTTTTGCCTAACTTCCACTTATGCCTTATAAGTGTGCATGGTCGGCATGTTGTAGTGAACGTATCTCAGTCGGTATTGATAATACGAGTACGGGGCTGATATTTTGGTGGTAGGCAAAGGCTACTAGGGTCATTCGAATGCCGAATAGTGACTTTTTTGCTATATCTGGTATCGCATATAACTTCTAAACGGGTCAACCAAAAAATGTCAAATAACCTTCTACGGACTGCCAATCTAATGTATAACATTCCGCTAGAACATTTCCAGTCTGGGATAAATACCCAAGTAGGCGAAAATCCAATTCCCGTAAGTGTCCTCTTACATGCAACGTATAAAAGACGCGCACTGTGTATTACCGCTACCACAGCAGCACATCAATCATAGACGCATACGCTAGGTGCGCCACGCACCTTCCCGTTACCGTCGCTCAGCTTGCAAATGCAAAGCCAGCTGCGTGTTTGTATAGACACGCACAGCCAGTCCAATGAAGAACCCGACCAGCAACCGGTACAATAAGAGAAGTTTTCAATTCTGCTTTGTGCGGATCTTTCGCTGGTAAAATAAGAGAAGTTTCATGTTCTGCTTTGTGCGGATCTTCCTAGCGACGGTCGCTCTCGCAGCCGTCTCGGATGGGATTGATTTTGCATTTTGTTTAATTTTGAACTATGCCTCATATTGCCATTGCTCGCAGTACAGACGTAGTGTATGGTTTCGCCTGTCGGTGTGCCGCGGGTAGCCGATCAGTGCACTTCGCACTATTAACGTATTTCAACCGGCATTGATACTACGATACCCACTTAGCGTTTATATGCGCATCCGTGTAGTTGCCGTCGCTCACTCAGCGTGTTTATATCCCAGCTCGCTGCCATTGCAGACCGTGAGGCCGATGGCTGTTTGTATACACGAGAACAATTTTTTTGTATACTGGAGGACCGACATACTTTCTGGCGCACCCTGTATATATATATATATATATATATATATATATATATATATATATATATATATATATATATATATATATATATATATATATATATATATATATATATATATATATATATATATATATATATATATATATATATATATATATATATATATATATATATATATATATATATATATATATATATATATATATATATATATATATATATATATATATATATATATATATATATATATATATATATATATATATATATATATATATATATATATATATATATATATATATATATATATATATATATATATATATATATATATATATATATATATATATATATATATATATATATATATATATATATATATATATATATATATATATACATATCGCCTTCGAGCAAAGCTCGTACAGACTAATGTTTACTAATACTTATTTTCGTAACGGCTCAACAACACAAAGCGATCAAACATTATAGCACTAAGAATATTTGCATTATTTTACAAATTTTCATACATTTAGTCGTTCTTCAAACTCTCGAAAATAAACTCCTTTAGTCCAGCTTGGCGGGTTAAGTGTAATCTAACGTCCAGTCCCACTTTGAAGGGCACATACCGCATAGTTGATACATCCTTCCATTGTGGTACAAGCTTCTGCACCGAAAGTGTCTCTTCTGTCTCACCAATGCAATTTGACACCATATCGAGAACTTCTTTTTCAGTGACGGTGTTTTTTATTCTCGTTAGAAAAATCCAGCATTTCCCCGAATGAGCGATTCTGCTACTTTTTTCTGCATCGACCTCTCTCGAAGCGTGTAACAGTTTAGTTGATGATAGCGGCGTTGACCGGGACGAAGCAGAAACGCTAAACGTGCTTGAGAATTCTGCCAGTGTTTGATGAATTATAGCGATCTCGCTCTTTAAATCGGCAAATTCTTTGTATAAATCCGTCTCGCTGTGTTTATCATTCGTCTCGAAGTTTGATTCAGCAGTAGTACTAATAAAGGTTGAGGATGATTGTTTACCATTTATTTTTAAGTGTGATTCAGCAGCAGTTGTAGTGAAGGTTGAGGACGATAAACTGGCATTATCGAGAAGCTTGCGTTTATCTCGGAATACCTCCATGTTGCGAACGTTACACATCATCTCCTCGCACGCATTGCATAGCCAGTGAATATTGCTATTATTATTACAGATAATCGCTTCAGATACATCCACATGACATACACACATTTCACATGGTAAACATCCGACCCGTCCGAACAGAAACCTTTACATTCGATTGTTTCGTCTACGGGAGCGATTCGAGTAAAGCACTTATTGCAAATCATTCTTGCTGTGTAATGGCGGAACAAAGGAAGCGAATCGTACAACCGTTGTTGAAGATTTTTTAATATCGATTTCAGGCACCACTATACAAGATTTCATATTCTTTTTCATAAACCGGGTACAGAATCACTTAATTAAACTTGTTCAAGCGATCAAACAACAAGAAAACCTTAATTTCACGAGAAATATTCAACGATTTCACAGCACGACGCGGAGACAGCAGCACGACGCAGAGACGAGACGACTCTCCTCTCAGCGATTGTATCCTTCGATGGCTAACTCATCGAACGAGGTCACGGATTTGATCACTGTTCTACAGTGGAATTGCAGAAGTGTCATCCCGAAAATCAATTCCTTCAAAATTTTAATAAATAATTTGAGTTGCGATGCATTTGCATTATGTGAAATTTGGTTAACTTCCTATATAGATCTCAACTTCCACGACTTTAATATTATTCGCCTGGATCGAGACACCCCCTATGGAGGAGTGCTTTTGGGGATCAAAAAGTGCTATTCCTTCTACAGAATTAACCTCCCCTCGATAACAGGTATTGAAGTTGTCGCTTGTCAAGTAACAACCAAAGGCAAAGACTTTTGCATAGGTTCCATATATATTCCCCCCAACACCGAGGTTGGGCACCGACGGCTACAAGACATCTTAGAATCCCTGCCAGCACCGCGACTAGTTTTAGGAGACTTTAACTCTCACGGTACAGCATGGGGTTGCCTCTATGATGATAACCGGTCTTCCTTAATTCACGATATTTGCGAAAACTTCAATTTGACAATTTTAAACACGGGTGAAATGACACGGATTCCTGTTCCCTCAGCGCGCCCGAGCGCCTTAGACTTGTCCCTTTGCTCAACATCGCTGCGGTTAAATTGCACGTGGTAATTACTGATCCCCACGGCAGCGACCATCTGCCGATCGTAGTCTCAATCAATAACGGTTCAAGGCCATTGAAATCAATCAATGTTTCGTATGACCTCACACGAAATATAGATTGGAAAAGCTATGCTGTCGCGATATCCGACAACATCGAATCTACCCAAGAACTTCCTCCGAAGGAAGAGTACAGGTTTTCGGCTGGCTTGATTCTCGACAGCGAAAATCAAGCTCATTCTAAGCCAGTACCCGGCGCGAACATACAAAAACGCTCTGCTAATCCGTGGTGGGACAAAGAGTGCTTGGACGTGTACGCGGAGAAGGAAGCCGCGTATAAGGCCTTCCGGGACGACGGGTTACCCACTAGCTGTCGACAATATGCGACGTTAGAAACGCGAATGAAGAGTTTGATCAAAGCCAAGAAACGTAGTTAAACATCGATGAGCACTCTTTGGGGTACGGCCCGGCGTTTGCGAAACCGAAACAGTACTAATGAGAGCGTGGAATATTAAAACCGTTGGATATTCGATTTCGCCAAGAAGGTTTGTCCGGATTCCGCCCCGGCACAGAAGATTTTCCGCGCCGCGTCCCCTCACGATAGCGCGAGCGAAACACCTTTTTCGATGGTGGAGTTCTCACTTGCTCTCTTGTCGTGTAACAATAAAGCTCCAGGGCCAGACAGAATCAAATTCAACTTGTTGAAGACTCTGCCAGATTATGCCAAGAGACGCTTGTTGAACTTATTTAATAAGTTTCTGGAGGCTAACATTATCCCACACGATTGGAGACAAGTGAAAGTCATTGCCATCCAAAAACCAAGAAAACCAGCCTTCGACCACAATTCGTATCGTCCGATCGCAATGCTGTCCTATATCCGGAAGTTGTTCGAGAAAATGATCCTATTTCGTCTCGACAATTGGGTCGAAACAAATGGCTTACTGGCAGATACACAATTTAGCTTTCGCAAAGGCAAAAGGACGAACGATTGTCTTGCGTTGCTCTCAACCGAAATTTAAATGACCTATGCTAGCAAAGAGCAGATGGCATCAGTGTTCCTAGATATTAAGGAGGCATTTGATTCAGTTTCGATCAACATTCTCTCAGAGAAGCTGCACCAGCATGGTCTTTCACTGACTTTAAACAACTTTTTGCTAAACTTGTTGTCGGAAAAGCACATGCATTTTTCGCATGGTGACTTATCGACATCACGATTTAGTTACATGGGCCTTCCCCAGGGCTCATGTCTAAACCCCCTGTTATACAATTTCTATGTCAACGAATTTGATGAATGTCTTGACAATTCCTGCACGCTAAGGCAACTTGCAGACGATGGCGTGGTGTCTGTTACGGGACCCAAAGCTGTCGATCTACAAGGACCATTACAGAATTCCTTGGACAATTTGTCTGCTTGGGCTCTCCAGCTGGGTATCGAGTTCTCTACGGAGAAAACTGAGCTAGTCGTATTTTCTAGGAAGCGTGAACCAGCACAACTACAGCTTCTATTAAGGGGTCAAACTATCGCTTAGGTCTTCACAGTAAAATATCTAGGGGTCTGATTCGACCCAGGAGAGCTAATTAGGTTGTATCAAACAACGATACTGTCGGTGATGGAATACGGATGCTTCTGCTTTCGCTCCGCCGCGAATATACATTTCATCAAACTCGAAAGAATTCAGTATCGTTGTTTGCGTATCGCCTTAGGGTGCATGCAGTCGACCCATACGATGAGCCTCGAAGTGCTGTCGGACGTTTTCCCGTTGAAAAATCGATTTTGGGAACTCTCATATCGATTGCTCATTCGATGCGATATCTTGAACCAGGTGGTGATTGAATTATTAACCCTTCTTCTTACAATCCCAACCGTGTGCATTTCATAAATACTTCTGAATCTACTGTTTTCTCCGAAACTTCCATGAAAGAGGAGATTTGTGGAATTCCGGACCACATACGCCCGCAAGTGGTTCCAAACATTTTTTATAATAAATTCCAAGAAGTCGACTGTTCTAAGATGCTTACACTGACGGATCAAACCTCGAAGGGTCCACCGGCTTCGGTATTTTCAATCAAAAGTTCACCGCCTCCTACAAACTCAGTGACCCTGCTTCAGTTTACGCCGCAGAACTAGCTGCTATTCAGTATACCCTTGGAGTCATTGAAACATTACACGCAGGCCATTATTTCATCGTTTCGGATAGCCTCAGTTCCATTGACGCTATTCGCTCGATGAAACATGGAAAGCACTCCTCGTATTTTTTGGGGAAAATACGAGAGTTACTGAGTGCTTTATCTGACAACTCTTTCCTGATTATCTTGGTGTGGGTCCCTTCTCATTGCTCCATTCCGGGCCTCCAAGCGATTTGTTGCATAACCATAAACTTTTGCTGGTGTGTTTTTTCAGTTGCTAAATCAGTTGAATAATAGTTTACGTACGCTTCTTTTCAACAAGTTTTGTTGTAGGAACTGCTAATCAACAAGCGGTGCTGCTAGGGCAATGAGAAGGCGGACTTCTTAGCTAAGGTGGGTGTCCCAGAAGGTGACGTTTATGAAAGACCGATTTGCTTCCACGAATTTTTCAGTATTACTCATCAGAGAACCCTCGAAAGTTGGCAAACTCCATGGAGCAGTGGGGAGCTAGGAAAGTGGCTACATTCGATAATCCCTAAGGTATCGACGAAACCTTGGATCAAGGGGATGGATGTGGGTCGTGACTTCATTCGTGTGATGTCCCGACTCAAGGCAAATCATTACACGCTGGATGCACATCTCCGGCGTATTGGGCTCGTGGATAGTGGTGTCTGCGCTTGTGGAGACGGCTATCACGACATCGAGCACATTGTCTGGGCGTGCACCGAGTACAGTTCCGCCAGGTCTCGGCTAATGGACACCCTGCGGGCCCGAGAAACACCAACCAACGTCCCGGTTCGAGATGTGCTGGCAAGCCGCGATGTCCTCTATATGTCCCTTATATACACCTTCGTGAAAACTATCAATATACAAATCTAACCGCCCCTTCTTATTTTCCTTATCATTCTCAGAACCCTCTTCCACCTGTATGAAAGCATCTCTATCGAATGAGCCAACAAACACGGGACCTACAGCACGAACATCGCACGCTTAACTCGAAGTGTAGCCGATCCACATCTGACAATAATTTTCTCTCCCTGCCATCATTGTCTACCCTCCCTCCCCTGACTCTTATACCCAGAAGTAACTCCCCTACCCCCCCCCCCCCTCCCAAATATCTTCCCGAAGCATTCAGCTCTTCCTATCTCTTCTAGTTTTAACTATTTTATCATATTATTTCGTTGAAAATGCCCAGCTCTAGTACCCACTAAAAATAACTAATTACGAACCATTACAAAATTCAATCATGCCCTCTAGTTATTCCTACTTTTAAGTTAGTCGTAAAAATTGTCTTCCTTAGTTAAACATTATTTGCTCCAATAATCTCACTGATAAAAAATGTCAAACGATATTGCCATAAAAACTAAATTACCCCCCTAATCTTACGAAAATCATATTACCCCCTTGTGTAGATATATAAGATGGCTATAAAATCTCATTAGTTTCATTTAAAAAAATCAATATGTAATCCCCTAGTATTAAGTAATTTAAAATGCAAAACAAAACAAAATTGGCACCTTTAAGCTAACGCAAACGTGCCTTATAAAATGAACGAATTGAATAAAAAAAATCAATATTCAAACGCCGCACCCCCTTAATGATGTCCGATTGAGCTAAAAACTTGCATAGATTACTTTTTGGATGTAATAAGCATTTTATGTACGAGTTTATGCGAAATTTTAAGATGACCATTTTCATTAATTCATACCTTGTAGAACCACCCTAGTTCTCTATACAAACTTTGGTTTTAATTTGTGAAGCCCCGTTCCAATATTTTTTCAAAAAAAATTTCATTAGAGGTTTCCTGGCCCGTAAACTTTCGCCTTTTTTCGTTCTGCTCCCCGATCGTGTGTTGAACAGTCTTATCGATTGGTACCAATCTAAAAATCAACAATATCATTAGCTGTTACAACTCACTTGTTAGGCTGGTTCTAATGGTGTGCGTCTTAGCTAACTGACAGCATTATATTTTCAGCTATAAGTTTTAGTTGTTTCGGCTACTGTTTGTTTCTGACAAAACAAAAAATGCAGTTTGGAAAAAATCAACAATCGTTTAGCTGCACTAAATTTTAACCAATCGATTCCAGGAATTCGGCTAAAAATTGCTATGCGATCGCGAGTGTTTCCGTGCAGGATTCCATTTGAAATGACTACTTCGGGGGGAGGCGTGCTAATGCACTTCGCTTGATTCCAGGGCTAGCTGGTCGTGCTAGTTCACATAGGTCTCATAACCGTCATATCAGTCCTGCACGGCATGATATTATACATGCGCTCCTCTTTACATTGACCAGTTGGATTCCGTGGTCGATCCAGCGATTCCCGGTTTTAGGGTGGCTTCCAGTTCACTGGTGCCTCGTCTACCCTATATGGTGGGCCTAGTGTAATTCAATCGCACCCGGTAGTCTACTTTATCTCTCTTCCTCAGACTGACGTGTCAAGTGCCATGGTCGGTCCGGCGATTCCAGTTGGAGTGTAACTTCCGGTTCATCGGTGCCTCGACGACCCGAGACCGTGTGCTACTACGTTGCTGGTCGTTGCTCCTCTCGCCAGCTTCGTTGCAATGTGTGTGAGTGTTTTTTTGTAATAAGGTTTAAAACGCTTCAAAAGCCTGTAGTGTATTGGCACTGTGTGGGACTTTTAGTGCCGAACCACTAAAAGCAATTGATTTTTTGGGCTGTTTCAAAGTAAGGACTCGATTCACACTCACAAAACGCGACGCGAGACAGGACAGAACACTTATTATTCTTACTAACTATAAAAATGATTAAAATGTACCTTTTTCGACCAGTTTCGGGCTCGATGTTGCCCATCTACGGGACGATGTCCGACTGATTACTAGATGACAAATAAATACAATCATACTGCGTGCACTACACGTCGAGAATAAATTACAAAACTTTCACTGTATTTTCAGATTTGTCAGGTGGAAAAGGGGTGATTCTATTGGCGCGTCGTCCTCGTTCATAAACGCGTGTTCGGCATTGGCTATGTACATGGATTCCTACGCGTTCAGGTGTGCTACTTTCTGTACACTTTTTACGAGTTTCGCGCTGTCCCCGTCTATTGTGTGGTTGTGGGCTATAGTGTGTGCCGCTACACTGAAGTCGTCGGCTCTTTCGTGGTCAACAGCATGTTTGTGTTCGCGGCTTTAAGTTTTCAGCAGGTTTGACCTATGTATACTGCGGGGAAATCTTTGCAGCGGATTTGGTAGATCCACAATTTTTGATCAGTTGGAACCTTTTCTTTTAGATTACATAAGAGTACTTTTAACATATTACCACTATTGTATGCGACTTGGTGACTATGCTGTTTTAGGACGGTTTGAACGGAGTTAGTAATTTTGGGGTAAAACAGCAAGCAGATTCTTGGTTCCTGTTTTTTATTTTTTCTAATCGGTCTGAAGGTGTCGATTTACGGTAAATCCCTAATTTTAGTTTGCTGTCCGCTTTTATAGTTATCATCGCTCAAGAAAACGTCTGCTAGTGAAGGCGTGTAGAACTTACCTCTAAACGTAAAAAAGTTCCGATTCATGCAAAACTCTGCAACTGAAAGGTGAGCTTCGACCTGATAGGGTAATACGCGGTTTCGCTTTAAATGTCGTCGAATACTTTCCAAGGCATCAGCTACTGGTACGTTTGGGAATAAAGCAGTCACATCGAACGATACCAGAACTTCTCCCGCCTGACCTTAAAATTTTTCAGTTGCTCCACCAGGTCTATGCTGTTTTTTACACTTTTTTCGTGGGTAACGGGGTGTTTTTCATTTCATCCGCCAGCCAAGCAGCCACCTTCTCGGTGGGCGTGAAAATGTTGGATGAGAATGTTCGCATAGACACTGGGTTTTTATGAATTTATGGCAGGTAGTATAATGAAGAAATTTTCGGGCTTGGGACGAGGAATCTCTGTTCGAATTTTTCTTCTCTCGGAGAGTATACTCGTAACCACTCTGTTGACGGCATCCCAATATGCTCGTCGTGGCACATCTCTTCGACGATATTTTCAACTGTCACGGTACGGTGTTGGTCGCCATAGTTGGATTGCGCTTCAGGAAAGGGCCCTCAACGATTGTCTACACCTTAATCGGGCACATTTCGGCAGGCGTCGTCGAGCCCTTCATTTTCACCATTACGACTCGATACGCGTCGCCCCAGGATCTTAGCAGAAGCGGCACAGACTCGTTTCGTCGGAGCTGCTTTCGGAGTTATGGATTTTTTAGAGTTTTATAAAAGCCTAATCCAAACCCAACCATTTCCTAGCAAGACTCCCCAACTCGCAGTAGGGCCAGGGGTATTCTTAAGCCCCTAGACTCCTGCCCTTCCTGTCCCTGCTGCTTCTAATGTACTAATGTACTAATGTATGTATGTATGTGCACTAATGTCATGTAATTATCTCAGCAACGGCTGAACCGACCTTAACGAAAGTAGTTTCAAATGCAGTGGCGTATCCAGGGGGATTTCGGTGGTTAACCCCTCCCCCCAAACCAAAATTAATCGTACTGAAAAATATTACTTAATGCTGACTAATGTAATTAAATATTGCACAATAATTTTGGAATTGTATTGTTTGATCACTACACTGATAACCTAATGTTTTAAACATCATGAGAATCTTTGGAAAATTGTAAGAATGAGATCTTAATACTGATCTCATAGCCGAGAACCCATAGTTGTCAAATCATTTCAATATAAAAATACCTGCGTGAGTTATTATTAAGCTAGTTTTGAAGAGATGTTCCAAAAGTAGGGACAATTTTTCGAATGGGAAGCGAAGTTTCAATAGGTTGAATTAGAATTAGGTTGAAAAATAGAATTGTTCACTGATCATATTTACTGATAATGCATTTTCTTAGAACGCGTAGAACTGAGACAATCACTCTATATGATTAATAACGAGAAAAACATATCGGAGAGAATAAGGAAAATGATAACAATTGGCATTTTCCGTTTTTCACTACGGGGTAAGGACCGGGTTTTATAAGCATTTGATTTTTTATGCAATCTTAAATTTCCATAAGGAAAAATTGGACTGAACCACTTTGTGCATTAAGGACACAAAACGTAACTTAAATTAAGTTTTGTTTTTTGTGTTTTGAATTCATCTCGTCAGTAACTAGCACCATCTGGGTGTCTAGTTAGATGATGTATCTAAACAAGTACTAAAATTAGCACTAGTTAGACACAAAAAAAAATCAAACAGTTCGCACGACACATGTGAACGTTCAAAGCAACTGACTTGTCCCGAGTGATGTCTCGGGAAGCAAATACAGAAGCTCGAGAGCCAAACGCCTGGCATTATGCAATCTTAAATTCCCATAAAGGAAAATTGGACTGAACCACGTTGTGCATTAAGGGCACATAATCTAACTTAAATTAAGTTTTATTTTTTGTGTTTCGAATTCATCTCGTCAGTAACTAACACCATCTAGTCTGTCTAGTACTCAAATTATCACTAGTTAGCCACAAAAAATTCCAAAGTCAGTTGCTTTGAACGTTCACATGTGTCGTGCGAATTGTTTGGAATTTTTTTTGTGTCTAACTAGTGCTAATTTGGGTACTAGTTTGGATACATCGTCTAACTAGACACCCAGATGGTGCTAGTTACTGACGAGATGAATTCGAAACACAAAAAATAAAACTTAATTTGATTTTTTGTTGTGCTATCCAATTATATGAATAGCCTCAAAGCCGGATTGGCATTAAAAAAATTCCAAATAATTCAAGTTAGTCGCTATTAATGGTCACGGTGTATCTAAAACAAAAAAAAATGATCATAATAATACGGCATTCGAAAGATACAGTATCCAAGCATCCTCTCAGTGAATGATCCATCGAGAGATTCTAGTGATATGGCGATTTGAGGTTTTATGACACGTTTCATAAAACCAGCAAATTCCCACGTGTTTGGTCCTATCTTTATAAACAAAAAATATTTGTCTACTTATGTGGTACTTGGCATTCGAATGATGTCAAGTATATCCGCTGAAAGTTTGAAAATATTTCATTGACGGAATCGAAAGTTATAACGTTTTGAATACGATATGCGGTCATTGATGGGTTTTCTACCAGATATCAAGCATGTTTGTCCATTGACTATTTAGATCGTTTATACGTGTCGCGGTTTTAAAAGGAAAACCTTATCATTAATTACATAAACATAATGTACAAAAGGTGTTATTTATATGGTTCACTGAAAAAAATATGAAAATAGGGTCACAGACTAACAGACATAACACTCGAAAATAATGCTTCGTCCGCTTTAACGGTCATTTTAAATATATTTGTAGTTGGGACTGTGGCCACATTTGAAATTATGGCGCCACTGACATATGAACAAGCATATGGGGGATAGACCACTCGTGAAAAATTGTTCCAGAACTTGAGGGGTAACCCATCAGCAAATAAGTGTTTGGGACTGTGAAAAAAAGGTGGAGCTACTGTTCTTCGAAAATTGCAGGATCGATGTTTTTTGTGGGAATTCCCTCATAGTGTTATGTCTGTTAGTCTGTGATAGGGTTATCTACCTAACGTTAACTATAACGTGTAAATTAAAAAAAATGAATAAAAGCTTGAATGTTTACTTGAAAAGGCCATATCTCAGTGGTTTGCTGACCGATTCTAATTTTTTTCCATTATTGAACAGGTAGACGTTTCACCATTAATTTTATTTAAGAAGAATATAAAATAGGGTTGTCTACCTCAAACAATAGACAACATAATTATTTGCAAGTATATATTATAATTATTTAGTCTATGTTTTTATATTCAAAACGATGACATATCAATTCCTATACATTGGTTTAATGCAACGAACGCAAACTACAAATCATGGAAAAATAAATTCATAAATTCAATATTCAAAAATATGAAGGTATTTGCAAATTCAGATCAATTTATGTAATTGTACGGTTTTTGTTGCAAATTTAGTACATTTGTTATTCGCTGGTTGGGATGTCGAAAACTGGTCCAATAAAAATCAATCAATAAAAATGCATCTGTTCACGTCACTAACTATTGTCAGTTTTATTGTATAAATGAGTTAAACAAAAGAATTAGAAATTCAGATGCTTTTTAGTTCGACAATGGACCAACTAGCAAAGGTTCATCTAAAAAGCGGCCCCTGTTAAAAATTGGCCAGCCAGCGCATCACGACTGTGTTGGTTTCAACTTCTCATATATGAACAATTTGTAATATACAGTAATTGCAGTCTGTTCGAGCACGAACTTTTGCCGGTCACCGACGGACTTACTTCCTAGTTGTTCCACAAACTAGCACCGAAAATGCTTCTTGAACCTTGTTCCACAGATCGCTCTTCCAATGCGATCGTTACACACCGCGAAATTCTATCGCGAGAATCCACCGCGAACAAGGCAAACTTAGCCAATAGATCGCCTCCGCAAAAAACCAAACAAACAGCGAAAGTTCGCTGATATTGTATCACGGCTCACAGTATCCAGCACCGAAACACTAAGTCCACCACTTCCTTGGGGACTTCGAACTTTTTTTGCCTACCGATTAGCAAATTTCCAACACCGACGGCTTTCTTTCTTCCGACAGAACAAACGAGCAGATCGTCCCTTTCCACACGAGATTTATTTTCAACTAACTATGTACATTATATAACCAGCCGGGATCAGCTGTGATCGCGCTGGTTTCACTCTCTTCTCTCTCCATCTACTACCTACCACACTGCAAAGTGTGCATAGTAGCGTTCGTCTCGTTTTGCACAGACTGAGTAGCTGGCATAATATTTGAATTCTAGCAGCCTAATTATCATTTCGACGTGCACTAGAATTCGCTTTGGTTTTTCCAGTTCAATTAGTTTCAAATTCTTAATTAGTTCAATGTTCTTAAATTTAGTATTAATTCTGCTCGTGTATAATGTCCACCGCAAATCCAGTGACTGGCAACCATTGCACTTGGAGTAGTTCATCGCCATCGACCGAGAAAGAAGAAAAGAGCAGGTAGATCGAACGATTGGGGTTAGGGGATTGGAATTGCAATTACCTGTGCAATGCGCTGGTGCGCATCGCGCAATTTTTCCCCGTTCGGGTTGCTCTACCTGGATGACATATTTCACTCGGCTCGTTGAGTTGGTGGTGTCGGTAGTAGAGCGATTCTGGCCACATGACACACAACCTCCTTGGCTGCAGCGGTTCGTAGAGTGACCACACGAACGATGCCATCGGCTCCGGGATGACATTTGATGATTTGACCGAGAGGCCAATTGGTTGGCGGGATGTTGTCTTCCTTCACGATGACGACTCTGCCAACGTCGACGGAGACAGGCGGGTTAAGCCTTTCGTTGCACAAGATTGAAGTTATTGCAGGTATTCCTGGTACCAGCGAGACTAAATTGTCTGGAACCGTTTCTGGGCCAATTCCCAGTAGTTCAAGCGATTGTCAGGAGTCTCCTTCAGATCAACTTTCGGAACAGCTTGGAGATTGCTCCCGACGAGGAAATGTCCTGGCGTAAGGACCTCGATATCGGACGGATCGTCCTGCAGTGGAGTCAGCGGACGAGAATTGAGGCACATCTCTATCTGCGCCAGCAGTGTGAGCATGTCCTCGTACGCAACGTTCACGTTGCCGATTGCCTTCAGCAGGTGTGTTTTCGCTGACTTCACTGCAGCCTCCCATAGACCGCCAAAGTGTGGTGCTCGAGGTGGGATGAATTTCCAGCAAATTTCGTTGTCGGAGCACCAGTCGAAGATCTGATTCCGATCAGACTCATCGACCTTCAGCATGCGGTAGATGCGGTTCAGTGCATTCGATGCACCTTTGAAAGCGGTAGCGTTGTCAGAATGCAACTCTACCACCTTTCCTCTGCGAGCGACCAGACGACGGAGTGCAGCTATGAACGCTGGAGTAGAAAAGTCGCTCACAAGCTCGATATGAACTGCCTTCGTAGAGAAGCAGACGAATATGGCCACGTACACCTTCGTTGGCCCACGGTTGCGGATGGCGGACTTCAAATAGAACGGTCCGCAATAGTCGACTCAGCAGACGGAAAACGGTCGGGTTGGAGATACTCTCGATGCCGGAAGATCTGCTGTGCTCTTCTGGACTAGTGTGGGCTTGCTACGGAAGCAAGTGTGGCAACGGTGAAAGACGGATTTCACAAGATTTCTGCCGCCCAGAATCCAAAACTTCTAGCGCAGAGTGGCTCAGCGAAAAGTTCACCCTGCGCGAGATGACAGAGCGAAAGTTCGGCGTGTTGGAGTTCTTGCGCGGTAAGCGGATGGACTGGGTGCAGGTTAATGCTCGGGATGCCGAGTGGCTTGTACTTCTCCTTTTCCGAACGACGTTGCGAGGCTCGTTCACGAAGCACGTGCAGATAACGCTGAATGAACGCTGTCACTCGGCGCAGCTTGGAGAAGTTGGAGTAGCGAGCGAATAAATCGGTGCAGAAACTCAGTTGTGTCGTGGTCATGGCGACTAGTGGTATCTTGTGTCCTTCGGCGGACACTTCAGGAGTTTCTGCTGCGGGTAACGTTGGATTTGACCAAAAATCCGGAGACCTTGATAGCCACGGTGTTCCAGTCCATCATCGTGTACAGTTGAGGATGTCGGTAGAACTCAACCCTCGGGATATGTCGTCAGCGGGATTGTCACTCCAGGAACATACTTACAGCGGCTGAGATCGGTTGAAAGCTGTATCTGCGAAATCCGGTGTGCGACGAAAATCTTCCAACGACTCGGGTTCCTGCGAAGCCATTGGAGGACAGTGGTGGAATCTGTCCAGAAATGAACAGTTGCAGGAAGCTTCAGCGTTGCGTTCAGCTTCTTGTACAGCTGGGTCGACAAATGCGCGGCGCAGAGTTCCAGTCTGCCGATTGTGTGGCGAGTAGAAAGCGGCGCAACCTTAGACTTAGACGCCAACAACTGGACCGAAACTGTGCCGTGTGCTTCGGTTCGGACGTAACAGCATGTCCCATATGCGTGCTCAGACGCATCGCAGAAGAAGTGAAGCTAGATGCTGACGGCGTCGGGCATCGAAATGAAGCGGGGTACGCGAACTTCACTTAGCAGGTGTAGTGTGTTATGGAACAGTTTCCATTCTTCTTGGAGTGTAAACGCGAGCGGTGTGTCCCATTCACATGCTTCGCCATTCTGCTTCAGAGCCCAAAGTCGCTGCATGAAGAGTTTGGCCTTGGTGATCGTTGGACCCACGAGTCCGAGTGGATCGAAAATTTGGGCGATGTATGACATCACCTTGCGCTTCGTCAGGACGGATGCGGCTAGCGGCAGCTGAACCTTGAACCGGAGTATGTCCAACTTCGGTTCCCAAATGAGGCCGAGCGTGGAGACGGCCTGGTCATCCTGAAGATTGTGATACGGCTGAATTGCCACATAATCAGGTGGTATATCCCCAAGAACTTCAGGAGAATTCGATGCCCATTTCTTGAGCGGTAATCCAGCGGAAGCTACATTGCCGATGCCTGACGACGCAGCTTGATGGCAGATTCTACGTCCGGCGCCCCAGAAAGAAAATCGTCGACGTAGAAGTCTTCCGTAACTGGTCCACTCGCGATTGGATACAACTGCTGATCCTGGGAATGCAGGTAGATCCATTGGACGCGGAACCAGAAACCGCCCATCCGAATGGTGCTTCGACTACCCACGGAAAACCGTTACCGAGCGAGATCTTCCTGCCGCACAGTGGGACGGAATCAAAAAAAGCCGGACATTGATATTTGCGACGAAACTATTGGTTATGGCACTTTGATGTCTTCGGAAAGGTTTCTTCATTTTTTAAGTAGTTTAATATAATGTTAGAAAATTTTTATTTAAGGGGGTATATACGCAGATAAAAAAAATAACTTTGCAAGTTGTTGCCAAAATTGATAGTCATGTATGGAAAGTTTGTAGACAAAATAATTTTATGAAACTTTGTTGAAGTAGCAAAATGGCTATCTGTTAAGCGAAAAAAGTTATTGGGTGAAATTGAAGTACATGTCGGAATACCCCCTTAAAAAGTGTTTTTTCATTGTAACTTTTTTACTTGATTTTTTACAGTTTCTCGATGTTCTAGAAAGTTGTTGATGCTTTCAAAACACACCTTTTTGCGAAATAGATCAACTCGCTATTTCTTCGTTTTAAGGGTACATGTCTGTTTTTTTGGTTTTTCTGAGCTAACTTTAAGGGGCTATGGTTTGTAGAGTAGCAAGTAGTAGCAGCTAAATTTATTTTCTTGATGTTCAGCAAGAAATACCCTATTGATACATATATAATTCATAGCGGGATCTAATAGGACCCTTGGAATAATGCGGGGTAAAATAGACTAGCGTTTCAATAAATTATTGGTATTATGAAGCATGAAAAATAAACTATTATGCGAAATTAATAAACATTTGAAATATTATAGTTCATTCCATATATTCCGACATTCAAAGTTAATTTTTTGTTATTAACATGCTCATAAGTCATCAGTGTCCTGCCAATGATCTTCTTCGTCATTGGATGAACAAGGTATTTCGTTGCTTAAAATACTTGGTTATATTATTATCTTGTTCATCCAATGACGAAGAAGATCATTGGCAGAACACTGATGACTTATGAGCATGTTAATAACAAAAAATTAACTTTGAATGTCGGAATATATGGAATGAACTATAATATTTCAAATGTATATTAATTTCGCATAATAGTTTATTTTTCATGCTTCATAATACCAATAATTTATTGAAACGCTAGTCGCTATCAATGGGGTATTTCTTGCTGAATATCAAAAAAATAAATTTAGCTGCTACTACCTGCTACTCTACAAACCATAGCCCCTTAAAGTTAGCACAGAAAAACCAAAAAAACAGACATATACCCTAAAAACGAAGAGATAGCGAGTTGATCTATTTCGCAAAAAGGTGTGTTTTGAAAGCATCAACAACTTTCTAGAACATCGAGAAACTGTAAAAAATCAAATAAAAAAGTTACAATGAAAAAACACTTTTTAAGGGGGTATTCCGACATGTACTTCAATTTCACCCAATAACTTTTTTCGCTTAACAGACAGCCATTTTGCTACTTCAACAAAGTTTCATAAAATTATTTCGTCTACAAACTTTCCATACATGACTATCAATTTTGGCAACAACTTGCAAAGTTATTTTTTTTATCTGCGTATATACCCCCTTAAATAAAAATTTTCCAACATTATATTAAACTACTTAAAAAATGAAGAAACCTTTCCGAAGACATCAAAGTGCCATAACTAATAGTTTCGTCGCAAATATCAATGTCCGGCTTTTTTTGATTCCGTCCCACTGTGTGCCGGCGTGAAGTTCCCAGAAGGCCTCATTTCGATGACGAGGTCAATCCTTCCTGGGACATGAAACTGTGGATCTGCTGATCCAACCTGCGGGAATTTCCACGCCGACGTATCGACCGGCATGGTCGGCAGCTCTGCGGATGGCTGCTTCAGAATGAGAAACTCGAGCTTTGTGGAGAATGGCTGAGTTCTCGATTCAATGGAGGCGGTGATGGCATTTTTCACCCTTTGTGTTGAGAGACCGATTCCTGCGACCGAAATGTCCACCTTGGTGCGACGGCTGAGGAGAACCTTCGCTAACTGACCGGAGATGAAATTGGACATTGACGCCGAGTCGAGTAGAGCTCGAGTCTTGTGTTTTCTGCCATGATCATCAACACTGTTGAGAACAACCGTTTCCAGTAGAACCATGCTGCATGTGGTTTGGACCGCCATGCTGACCTGCGGTGGAGCAGAACCCTAACTGGACGAATGCCGCTGTTGAACCGGTGGAGATTGTTGTGATGATCCCGTAATGGTAGGACTCGACGACATTCTGGATGGAGAGGAATCGTGTAACAGGGAATGATGTCTTTCGTGGCACGTGCGACACATAAACTTCGATACAAACTGCTTGGCTAGGTGACCGAAGCTCAGACAGTTCCAACACAACCGTTTTTGCGAAACCACCTCTCGGCGCTGGCGGACATCCTTTCCTAGGAACACTAGGCAGTTGCGGAGGAAGTGGCTGTCTGAACATGCTAACTGACATGGAGAGTCTTGGTTGGGCGTAGCAGCTGTGTTGGCTGCGAATTTCACCTTCGTGCCCTTCCAACTCGGGGGCCGGCCACCTTCGGAGGTGCCGGTTGCTGCGTATCTGGTCCGACGGAATTGAGGATGCGTACCCGCTGGTACAGGAACTCAACCAGTTCCTCGTACTTGACATCGTCCTGGCTGCTCGTTTTCTCCTCCCATGCTGTGTGGATTGGTCCAGCTTGTACGACAGCATGTTCACCAGCGGCGTATCCCAATGCTCCACAGGTTCATCCAATTTCGTTAACGCCCGTACATGGCGCTGAAAATCGTCGACCAGACTGTGGATGCGGTTAGCAGATTCCTGCTTGACCGCTGGCAGCTCATAGAGTGTCCTAAACAGCTGACGTTTGAGAAAACGGCGATTGTCGTACCTCTTGTGTAGGGCATCCCATGTTGACGCATAGTTGTCGGCTTCGACGTCAACTGACTCGAACGGCTTCTTTGCATCCCTTTCAAGCGATTGTAGAAGGTACTGAAGCTTGGCGACCGTTGGTATGTCCCCATTAGAATGAACCATGGACGTAGAGGTGTCTCGAAATGACAACCAACGTGAGAAATCGCCATCAAATCTCGGTAGGTCGATCTTTGGAAGACGGAGGTGAAATCCTGTCGAGAAAGTGTGTTGATTTGCCATCATGGATGTGTTCAAAGCTGAGTTGTTCGCTTCTACAGGAACTTTGGAGAGTAGGAAGCCTTTCGCTGCGCAGTATCGCTGCTTGCAATCGACACTTTCCGCCAGGTGTGATGCCAGAAACTTCTCCTTGTCCGATCTCTCAATTGCATCCTGCGCCTCCATGAACTGCGCATAAGCCCTATCCAGCGACTCTATACGAACACTCAACTGAAAGGCATCACGTGCAGGATCGTACCGATGGATAAACTTCTCCAAAGCATCACGAATTGCCAGCAATCCATTGCGCTGGACTAGCCGGTCTCCCAACACTTTCTCCTCTTTGGGTGGCATCACGACGCACTACGAACGGAAACGGCAGTTAAATCGACAACGGACTCCTTCCCGACGCGAACTAACCGTTTCTACGCGAAACCGAAAAGAACGAGGACAAAACACACACGAAACGAATAATCCTTCCCGACGCGATGAATTACCCTTCGCGAACGCGCAGTTCGAACGGAAGTGAGCAGTTTTATTATCGAACGAATGCTCCTTCCCGTCACGAACTTACCCACTTCTACGCGATATCGCAAATCGAGGGCGCGAAACGATTTTCCACTCGATTCACGGACCGTCCACCGATTGCCACAATGACTGAAGGTCCACCCACTTTCTTATACTAAAAAATGCTACTGCAAGCCACGTGTGGCGGAAGATTCGAATTGACTCACCAGGGATTCCAGTCCGGAATCAGAAGTGTTGCTCAATGGCCAGGCAGTGACATTTATCACCAGTACCTTCACTGACAACAATAGCTTCCCAAGCGACGCTCACTTAGCGTCCAAAAAGGGCTCTGTAGACCCGGCTATCGGAGGTCAACTACCTCCCGATCCATTGAATAGCCACAACAATGGCCCACTAGATGGCTTGAAAAATGGCCACAATCCAAGCGCTTTACACGCGACAGTAATCGCGGTAGCGCGAAAATCTTTCCACCACACAATCTAAACCACTAGCCGTCGTACTTCGGCTTTTCCACCGGCGCATTTATCTTTGCGCGAAACGTTAATGTTAACCGCGCGATCGCGTTTGCATGAAAAAACCTCTTTCACTATGGCACACGCGCCTCTTCGCAAACGCGATGGTGATCTTTTTCAGCCACGCAATGGCTACACTTTGCCCAAGCGGTACCTTTCCCGCGGTTCACTCACTACCGTTTGAATTGCCTTCTATCCGGTTCGAAGGACCAAAATGTTCGAGCACGAACTTTTGCCGGTCACCGACGGACTTACTTCCTAGTTGTTCCACAAACTAGCACCGAAAGTGCGTCTCGAGCAATCGCCAAAACACGGAATGCAATGTTCCTTTTTCTTGAACCTTGTTCCACAGATCGCTCTTCCAATGCGATCGTTACACACCGCGAAATTCTACCGCGAGAATCCACCGCGAACAAGGCAAACATAGCCAATAGATCGCCTCCGCAAAAAACCAAACAAACAGCGAAAGTTCGCTGATATTGTATCACGGCTCACAGTATCCAGCACCGAAACACTAAGTCCACCACTTCCTTGGGGACTTTGAACTTTTTTTTGCCTACCGATTAGCAAATTTCCAACACCGACGGCTTTCTTTCTTCCGACAGAACAAACGAGCAGATCGACCCTTTCCACACGAGATTTATTTTCAACTAACTATGTACATTATATAACCAGCCGGGATCAGCTGTGATCGCGCTGGTTTCACTCTCTTCTCTCTCCATCTACTATCTGCCACACTGCAGAGTGTGTATAGTAGCGTTCGTCTCGTTTTGCACAGACTGGGTAGCTGGCATAATTTTTGAATTCTAGCAGCCTAATTATCATTTCGAAGTGCACTAGAATTCGGTATGGTTTTTCCAGTTCAATTTGTTTCAAACTCTTAGTTAGTTCAATGTTCTTAAATCTAAGGTTAAGTATGTACAAAAATAGTTAATGTGCCGAATACAGTGAACTAGTGAATAAAAATGGACGGGCCATTATTATTAATACAAAAATCTTCACTAAATAATGATAATACATATAGTTGAGATCAATTATATTGGCTATTATTTGAGTTAGACAACTCTATTTTATATTTTTCTGAAAGAAAATTGTTGATAAAAAATCTACCAGTTAAGTATGGAAAAAATTAGAGTCAGTCAACAAACTCCTGAGATATGGCATTTTCAAGTAAACATTCCAACATCTATTCAATTTTTATAATTTACACGTTATAGTTAACTTTAGGTAGACAACCCTATTTTCATATTTTTTCAGCGCAGCATATGAATAAAACCTTTTGAACATTATATTTGTGTAATTAAATGGTACGGGTTTTCTTTAAACAGCGACACGTATAAACGATCTAAATAGTCAATGGACAAACATGGCTTCATGCTTGAAATCTGGTAGAAAACCCATCTATGACCGCATACCGCATTCAAATCGTTATAAATTTCGATTCCGTCAATGAAATATTTTCAAACTTGCAGAGGATATACTTGATTACTATATTTTTCGAATGCCAAGTACCAAATAAGTAAACAATTTTTTTTTGTTTATAAAGATAGGACCAAACCCGTGGGTGTTTGCTGGTAGCCTTATGAAACGTGTCATAAAACTTCAAATCGCCATACCTCTCGAATCTCTCAATGGATCATTTCGAAATTCACTGAGGAGATGCTTGGATATTGTATCTTTCGAATGCCGTATGCCAAATTTATGGTCATTTTTGTTAATAATGGTTTTAGGCACACCGTGATGGTGTATATTTGAATGCTAAATTGAATGGCATAATAAAGGACTCGTTCTCAGGTTGTGAACGTGTGTGAAAAAAGTCAAATAAATGCTCAAAAACTTTTTTACGGACAAGATCACATTTTACAACGTTAAACCTAAATATAAAACAGCAGATATGTACAGTATGTATTCAAGTAATTTTTGTCTAAGAAAATTTCTTAAGTAAAGCATTCGAAAATGCTATTTCAAACAACTTCGTGGAAGCCTTGTATACTCCGTGTACTCGGGAAATCGAAATATATTAGACTACATGTGAAAAAACTTCGAAAACAAGAGTCACTGTAGTATAAAATAAAAAGATAAAAAACGTAGGTAAACACCGATTTTTTTATTCACTTAGGGTAATTTGGGGAGAGATGCCACACATTTCCAAAACTCGATCCTTCATCAAAGTAAACTATTCAATAATTGATGAAATCATTTTTATTAATTGCGACAAGTTTCTAAAACACTGTGAAATGGTTTTTGTCATGAAAAAAAAATCATCAAATTTCCACGAACATTTTACAAAAATAAGTCATTGCGGGAGAGATGCCGCATATGCGGGTGAGACGCCGCACCGTGGTCACAAACTGAAAAATGGTGAACAAAAGTATTTTTAGCCTTCGTTGATGTTTTTGTGATAAAGCAAATTCACATGAGTTTCATGAAGTTTGATTATACCTATAAATCGGATAGCACCTTTATTTTTCTTAAGGGGGTACTACTATTTCTAGAAACATTTTTTATTCAACATTTTAAAAATATTTTTCTTTCGCAACCTTGTGTAACAGTTAAGTTGGAGTAACTTAATTAAGGGTACTATTTATCTATATGTTTGTACGAGCGATATATATATATATATATATATATATATATATATATATATATATATATATATATATATATATATATATATATATATATATATATATATATATATATATATATATATATATATATATATATATATATATATATATATATATATATATATATATATATATATATATATATATATATATATATATATATATATATATATATATATATATATATATATATATATGTTTGTAGGGGTTTCTTAAAAGCAGTTTTAGACTGTTTCCTCCAACATTGAATTTATATAACTTAAGTTTGTTTTTGAAAGTTTAATATTGAAAACAAAGCATTAATTCCTTGAAAGTTTCGGTTTTTATCCCAATATTCACATCACTAGTGCTTGGAACTTTAAAGAATAAACCGAAGTAACTAATGTTGAGATACATATCGCCCGTTTAAATATAGCGATATATAGACTCATAATCATATATGCCACTGTGTTAGGTCCGGTAGTTTGTGGATATACCTTATTAAAAACCTACACCTGACGCAAATGATCATTTAATGACATTCCGATGTGAAAAAAATACTTTTTAGCTATGGATCCTCCGCCATCTTATGCAGCATCTCACCCGCAATTTTGATGCGGCATCTATTCCAATTGTAGGGGAGAGATGCCTCACAAAGACAGTTTCGTCTGAAATTATGGAAGACTGTACTCATGATCAGAATGCCTTCTAAAAGGTCCCAGCTATTCAACCGATGAATGATTTACCAAAAAAATCGAGCAATTTGAAGAAACGAAATTTTAATGTGGTACTGAAAATTTTTCGGCGTTCTGTGATGCAACTGGACGCACATAATCATTAATAAAATCTTCGTGAATTGATAATAAAGATTATTTTACATCTCCGGTGTTGCAATTCTTCGAAAGGCAAGCTCATTATATCATATTACACTATAAAAGTGACCCCATATACGAGATATAGAGAGTGCGGCATCTCTCTTGACGCGGCATTTCTCCCGAAATTACCTAAATTGTCAGTATTGAACCACTAGAACAGGCAACCACAGAGGCCACGCTGATCTACTTGTGTTTTAAACAGCTATACGTTCCTTGTACGTTTTTGCTGTCATACTCGCAGATCGATCGTTCTCCGAAGCTCAAAAACAACTCAAACATTCAACGGATTCACTTGATTTTTTTTATTTTTAAGAAAAGTAAGTAAATTCCATTTTTTTCTATTTTTTTGTTCATTGAGTAACTACAAATCTATGTTTATAAAATCTCATTGAATTTCCAATTTCAGACAATTTTTATCAATAGTTATCATATCCGCCATGGCTCTCCTCAACGTGGAAATGGTTGGACGTCTACTCTTGAAACGTTTATATGTGTTGCTCTGCGTTACAGATTTTTTTTCGAGCATGATGAATGTGTAATAAATCCTTAACATTATACAAGTGGTTCATTGTTGCCTTGCCTTCAAAATCGTAAAATCAAATTATTTTCGGCTTGAGCACTTTACGTTAAACGCTCCAAAATTTCCGAAATATAGTGTTATATCTCGATATGCTGCATACATTCAGCCTTCATTTTTCAAAAAAAGTTGTTCAAATTGATATTTTTAAGAGCTTTGCCAAGTCTCTTATTATTTATTAATTCTCCATAATTACCTCTAGGAGAATGAATGACTAAAATTATTATATCGAAAGATACGCTGATTTATTTTGGAAAACTTCTTCGAAGTTGTTAAATCTTCAAAGTTGATGGTTTCGAAATTAGGTGATGTTGACCGTTAGACAAATTTTAGAGCATTTATTCCAATTCAAAAGAGTACATTCTTTTACTTCAATAACATATCACAAAAGAGAATAATCTATGGAGGCTATTCTATATTGATTCTACTTGTTTGTAGACTAGAATGACATATGTTTGGCTGTTTTTGTTTCTGGATTTTCAATAACTTATCAAACTTACCTTAAATTTAAAAAAAATCAATGATTTTGTCCAAGTTCGCCTCCCTCCACCAGCCAAATTTCTGGCTACGCCACTGAGCAGCAGTTTACGATAATCTTAAAATTATTGAAACTTTAGGCCTGAGCTATTATTTCTTGTTGTTCACAGTTTAAAACCAAAGTTTATCTCGAGAACTAGAGATGTTTAATAAGAAAGTTATTAATGAAAATGGTCATATTTTAATATCCCACCAAACCATGTTGAAACTATGCGTCGAAAAAGAAACAGAATTTTTTTAGCTCGTTTTGGACATCGTTAGATTTTTTAATTTTTGGTAAAATCAAAATATTGAAAATCGAAAACGAAAAATTTCTAAAATTTATTGCTGATTTATTGTGCAGTATTTTTGAAAATAAATGGATCAGAGCTTCATAGTATAAAGGGTTATGCCGCAGTATAATTTTCAAAAAAAAATAAACAACTTTCATTGGTCTACTTTGAGGTCCTAAAAATAATTTACCATTTTCGAGCCATATTTATAAGGAGAAGTGTGATATAATAAATTTCCCGGGAAATCCCGGGATCCCGGGAATACAGAAGAAAAATAAAAAGGTGAATGATTTTCTTGAAAACAAAAGAATAAATTGAAAAGTTTTCAAACCCGTTTAATTGCATGTATATCTGTCATAAAGCAGTTGTTCGAAGATGGTGATTTGGTGGCCTACACATCATTCAATCATTTGATAACTCGTCAATAAGTTTACGTAACATCAACTTTTTCTTGACTGTATGTATAACTTAAATTTTGATAATTAAGATTGGGACGATATACTAAACGCAGCTACTGGAGTTACTGTCCAAAATTGGATTTCGTTGTTCTGATACGATGGAATGTGATCAATTTAATGCAAAGCACCTTGCTTGGTAATTTTGAATGAAAAGATTGAGCTGCTTCAGGGTAGTGTGCAGTTACTTCCGATCAAAATAATTTCCGTCACAGTAGGATCAGCATCATTTTGAATTAAGTGTGAATCAAAATCAAGCAGATAATGGACGAACTGTGTAGCGATGGATGAAGCCTACCAACGATTTCCTGTTACGGGCAAGTATCTGGATTGCTTGATCGTATCCCTTCAAAAAATCTGCCTGCATCCTTGAAAGCGACATTCAAAGAGTTTGGATGCGCATGATATTGGACAGATACAACGTTATGTATTTCTTTTCATACATCCAAAAATTTACAGATATTACAGTTACGGTATAACAATTAAGACGAAATATACATTCGATGAACCGACCAAATATTGTTGCAGACGTTCTAGAAACATTCCTGATTTTAAATAGCGTTTGCGTTGAGCATGATATCACTACAATCCACCCAAGGTTTAAAACAAACACATATCGATTTTGCGTTGCGTTGCGAAGCACGGTGCTATTCGTAGATTGCATACTAACGATTATCATGTTGCCTATAGGTAGTTCAACTCATCTTGCTTGTGAGATAAATGATCGGGAATGAACTTTATCTCTTGTGAGTTCAGTAAACCAATAGTATGAGAATCGTCATTGCCGGCCACGACCATCTTCACCGATACTTAGGATAAGGTAGGAAATGTTGATGTAATACCTACTTAAGGAAGGCCACCGACTCAGCGACGCTTCCATAGGTATTACGGAGTTGGACTGGAGGATAGGTACAGGTCTAGGATTCGCCACAAGCAGGCAATGCGACCACGAAATGAATGTTTTATATGGTGGGATGGTTAGTCTCCGAGTACACGTATACTCGGACAAAATAATATTTAGTTATGTTTTTCTTGTGTTTAAACTCTAGATAGCCGGCTATCGAGAGTGATTTACTTTTCCCTAAACTACAGCAATTTGAACTCCACACAGCCGGCCGTGGGAGTATTGCATAAACATAAGAAACCGCTCGTGTCGTGCTACTCCACTACTAGAGTGGGACATGGTTATATGAAAAAAATAAAATTTGGCTCCGAGTAACTTTCCGGGCCCCACCTAGCTCCCAGAACCACTCTGCAAATTCCCAGCTCGATCGGTGAAACTACACTCTTGCGCCCACTGTTCAAAGTTTACATGGGATTTCGCACGGGGAAACTGTCTTTTGCAAATTAATTCTTTCAAGAGTCGCCCGTCACCTCCCAATAAAAACAAGTAGATGTCTGATTTCTATAGGAAACCCGTCAAGGAAACAAAGTCTAGAAGACCGCAAAACGATCTGATACCCGTGGAAAAAGTTATTAAGCAAAAACCGATCGATGCCCTGAAGATCGATGAAAATTTCACCCCTCATAGCATCACTGCTTTTGACGATCCAACTATATACAAAAATTCTAACTTTTTCTTATTATGTACAAAAGAAGCCTCAATTTATCCCTCAAAACCTTTCGAAGTGGCCAAATACTATAGATAAACGATTTAGACACATTAAGAGAGGATTAAAACAAAATTGCGTATAATTGGACAACCAATAGCAGTGGTGCCAGAAAAAATGAATATCTCATCAATCGTCAGAGCATCGATCGGTTTCCGCTCAACAACCCTTCTCTCAAGCGTCAGACTGCTTCGCGGTCTTCGAGACCCCGCTTCCCTGTCAAATTTCCCACAAAAACCACGTAACGATCTATTTCTAAGAAGTAACGGGCGACTCCTGGAGAAACTATCTTGCAAAAGTTCACTTTCCCATACAAAATCCCATGCAAACCCCAAACAGTCGGCGCAAAAACACAGTTCCACCGATCGAGCCAAGAATTTCCACAGCCGCTCTAGGACCCGAATGGTACCCAAAAAGTTACTCGGAGCTGGAATCTAATTTTTGTCCCACCCTATCCACTACTGACCAGAACCAATCGAGATTGCAAAAATGTCCTTGAAACAACTTGAGGACAACCTGCTGATCTGCACTGTACATTGATGTATGAATGCAAATCAATATCGACGCAGTCACAGTCCCAGATTTTAGAGAGTTGCCCCAACGCCCAGCTAGGTTGATGATTTCTTAAGGATGAACTAATAATGGTACGAAAATCGAAAACGAAAAAAAGACCAGCTCCCCTCTACACCACGCGCTAGATTACTATGAAAATCAATCAGCTTATGTACCATATTGTTGCAGTACTGTTGATTGATTTTCACGAAGTTCCCACGCATGGTGCGAAAAAAAGGGTTCCCGACTCTACCACCATACTCTATTCCCTCCTAATCAACCCCTCTGCATAATCCGAACAATGACCATCAAGTAAATCGAGCGATTCTCCCGTTGAACAACCCACTAAGGCGATATGGACCATGATCGGTCTTAGTCTTCTAGTAGACAAAACAAAAACACCCCAAGCTTAGCACATACCACCAACCCCCCCCCCCCCACACACACACACACACGGTAAGGAATATATTCCTACGCAGGTGTGGCTAAATTCTTTCGAACCTCCTTGAGGTTGGACAGAGAACGGGCAAAAATCGAAAATGAGAAAAGCATTCCTCCCCAACACCGCAATACAGTACTTCAACCTTAACCAGTTTATCATTTCAGCATTTTTACAACCCAGAGGATGCCTACCCACTGGGTAACGAAATCACCAACACACTCTAATAGCGTTCACGTTCCTACGTCAGTACTTTTCCGATGGAGTGTAAGAAAAATGATCGTCAATTACACAGGCCAACAGTCAACAATCAGCTTACAAACACGCATCAAAACTTGCACCCAACCGTCAACGTAAATCCAAAAAAAAAACAAAGCAAGATACCGCTACATACTCACTAGTCGACAGATATAAACCGAGCTGACAGAGTTTCCCAGTATAGAGTATATAGTGGTGTGTCCGTGGAACATGTTCAGCCTGCCAAAATGCGTGCGAAAAGATTCGATGTATAAATGCGAAGTAAACAAGCTCAGAAAGAGCAGGAAAAATAAACACATGTACACTACGGCAGCTGCACTTGGTATCAACACAAAAGCACCAGAGGATCGCTTAGAAGACCGGCCAGTACACGAAAGAAATATCGAATATAAATGACAACTAATCAATCCAATTCAAACTTAACACCAATTAAGAGTAGGCTTGAAAGAAACTAAAGTACGATTCACTCGACACTTCAGCCTCCACCGACGGAATACAACGTCAACGTCACATCACGATTCCGCCAGAAAAATTTGATGCACGTCCGTACGTCAAAATATTCTGTGTGGCTGAACGTCTGTTGCTGTTGTGGCTGAACGTCTCCTGAACCCTGCATTTAAATAATTTTGACGCACCGTTGACGCAATGCTCCGGTGGCGGAAGACCAACGGATCGTGTGAATGAGACACTACAAGCGACCCTTACATGACCACCATTGTCAATTCGTTTGCGAGTTGACTGCGGCATAAATGGGTGTCGGGGAAACATGGAATGACGATTCATGCATTCATGTGGGATTGAAGTTTTGAAGGGCAATCCACCAATAGTACTGATCTTGCAAGACCAGCTTCATGTACACATCACTACGCTACGGCATACGTCCGAATATCAAAAAAAAAACACGATTGCTTGCTCAATACTACAACCCACCACCAACACAAAATGAATATATTTAAAGTAGACTCATCTGTTTGGTGTTCCTCTGCATCTTCACGTAGCGCAGATCTTTGGCGTTCACGTATTTGTTAGTGATTCGCTCACCAACACGAAGATTTCTTAATTAAAGTCGGAACACACACACTTTCGTAAGCTCTGCTTTTAAGAAATGTATCTTCTATTTAAACTAAATTTTTTCCCTATTCACAAGCGAAAATTTGTCTCACAATGAATTAAACTATTTCATTCAATCATTTAGTACACAGCACTTTGCATTCTAACTTGTAAATCTTTTTAAAATTCAACAATTCTAGAGAGCACTAAATTCCACGACTGGTATGTGTCAGTGCACCAGTTAATCGATCTAAAACAAACACACATCGATTTTTAAAGAAAGTAACACAATTTCCATTACTAATTTGATTGCAAACCCTTTCATTCAAGATCTAACTATTAAAATAAATTATAAAAAGAACTGTTAAAAAATCTAATCAATCGACTCATCGGTTGCAGAGATATCGTGCGCATCACTAACGCTTCTGTAAGGAAATGCTTCAGTACAACGGTCAGCAAATTAATCCATTTTTGAATGAAAAAATCAACATTCTTTAGCAGTGTTTTGAGTATGGCTTGGACTATATACTTAAAAAAATCACGAAAACATATCAGTGAGCCTAAAAATATATAGTCCATTGATCTGCAAATCAGTTGAAAAAGCACTATTAGCATTCACTACTCACTCCAAATGTTTTTCGGTAAAGATATTTCCTACAGAATTTCATTCGCAGAACCTAAGTCTTTTGGAATCAATTAAAAATCTTTTCCTGGGATTGTTCTTCGAAACATAATCTAACTTTTGTTTAAAAAGAAAAGCGTTTTCGTTTGATAATTTTTGTATGCAATAATTTGAAATCAGTGATGTTTTTACACATTTTATTAGCTTAAAAGCCATTATCCCTCAATTTTTCAGATTGCTCGAAAACTAATTACCCAAAGTCATTATATAAATCAAAATCGTGCTTTTCATAGCAAACTCCAGCAACTACAATCAATTGGGGTCAATTTTAGCTTTTCTTTGTCATTTTTGGGTAAGTTTTATAAAAATGCTCACTTTTTCAAATTTTCCACATATTCGTTAGTAAAAAAAAGTACCTTGTCGGGCAATTTCGGGTAAATCTGTTAAAAGGAGAAGGTTATTTGTTCCACGCAGAAAACATTACCAATTAATCCCATTGTTTTTCACAGCTGTTTGAAAATGTCGTGTTTTTTGCTCAAATTTAAGAGAATGCAATTAAAAAACAGTATTGGGGCTATTTAAAAGATCTTATATGAAAAAAAAATAATTTGAGACGGCGCCGGCGGTTGAGTGGTAAGCGTGACCACCACTCATTCCAGTTGGCCTGGGCTCAATTCCAGCCAAGGTCGTTGAGATTTTTCTGAGGTGAAAAAATCTGTGGTCACGTCTTCCTTCGGAAGGGAAGTAATAAAGCTGTTGGTCCCCGGTCCATCAGTTGATGGATCGATATCTTGTCCAGAAGTGAAGTCACCTCTCTGGCGTCTGTAAAGGTGAAGTAGAATACAACTTCTATACTTACTAACAACTATCCTCCTCCCGTGATACTTGTGGAGTGCGCAATAGTATATATGGCCTCTAACAAAAGCAATTATCGGACTAACCATTCCTTCACATTCCTCCCGCGGTCTACATTAGGGCCTGACCGGCGCCGGTATTGATCAATAAACAATTTAGGATTATCAGGAGTTGCACATTGAAAGATGTTTCGCTCCTCCCAAGCATAATTATCTACATGTTCCTGTGTAACTTCAGCTAGTCCAGATCGATAACGGAGTAGCAGCTAGGGGTGGTCGTACAAGCTCAAGCTCAAGCTTATATGACAAGAATGATTTGATTGAGCCCCCATATTATTTTTTGTTCGGTTGCGTCCATTAACCAGATTGAGCTATTATGACCCCGATAGCCATTTAAAAGAGTGTGAAATATAACTTCCACTAACATTGTTATATGAAACGTAACGTACACGTAACGTGCCTTGGAAACGTAAGCGAAGCATCTAACAAATTATGCAATCTTCTCATTCCAGTTCCTTGTCTCCAGATTGCAAGTGTTAACGTGAATAATCCAGATTGAATATGATAATCAAGGATGGTGAAAGGCGAAACAATCAGCGAAAACCACCGAATTGTTCTCGGTGTTCTACACAGCTATGTCGATCAATGTGTTTGTGCAGTTAATACACGCCGCCACTCAGTGAGTGAATCATAGTTGGCGTTTTCCACATTCCTCCATTCTCCCTCTTATGATGAGTGCCCGGGCGCTTTACTCGTAGACGATTCATTGCGTAGCGATTGGCTCTGTCTATAAATATACCAACCAAGGATCGCTAGACGATAATTTAAAAAAAGTAAATGATTGGCATTCGTTTTGAAAATTATCATCTACATTTTATCTTGTAAAATTTTAGCGAATTTGTTCAATCTAGATTATTGAAGTGTACTAGTATTTGAGTTTTCCATGTATTATTGTACAATGAAGGTATAGATAATCCCTTATACACCTCCGCACTTAAAGATTTGTGTTACTTTAACTCGAATGATAGGATGCAAATTGAGGCGCGATTGAGAGGGGAATAATCTTTAAACGGTCAAAATCATACGGAACCTTTGCGCGTGGTTAAAAAAGTTTCCATGTCAAAGGCTTTAACTTTTTTTTATTTTAAAGGCTTTATTCTAAATATGTAAATAAAACACTTTTTTTTGTTAAAGTATATTCATTCATTTGAGTGATATTGACGGAATGGTAATCATGTTTTTTTTCAGTTAGCGTCGTGGATTGCAAGAGAACGGCTTGATCGATTTTTATGATATTGATATTAAATCAAAGGAAATTTCATGCTCTTCAATGTGAACATAAAAAGGTTTGATTTTTAAAAGTCCTTTCTTAGTATTTTTGACTGTATAAAGAAAATTATTGCCTTTTTTGTCAAAAACAGCAAAAAAATCTTTTTGATTTTTTTAGGCTGAATTTTTTGAATTTTTTTAGGTTTGGGCTTAGGTTTAGGTTTAGGTTACCTTTAATTTGATATCATTATCATGAAAGACATCAAATAGCTAGAGCAAACTATTTGGGCACCAGAAGTTTTGTACTCCTATATACGGCTTTGGAGCCATAGTGTGTAACGTTTTTGCTTACACCACCTTCCCCATATATCACAACATGTCATGATTTGTCGTGAAAGGTCCCTTATTACAAGTGTATATATTGCGCATACTTTTAAAAAGAATTACTATTTATAACAATAAAGTTGCCAAAACGGAACCATTTGCTGCCAAAAACGGAATCCTCCTATACATATATACCCTAGCCCTAATGCTATTGAAATTGTGCATTTAAAATATTAGCCGAAAGAGAGATTATTTTAAAACATTTGCTGAATACACGGTTTCAATTGAAAAAGTGTCCTAAATCTCCAAAACAAACAATGAATCGGTACCAGATTTATGAATGTGTGTATGAGTGTTGAACATGTCAAAATGCTGATTTTTAATATATGTACAACTGAGATACCAAATCGTCGCTGTTGTGCTATCTTATGACAAACGCCATTTTAGATATGCCACATTACTTGTTTAAAAAATCTCTACAAAGTAGCGTTTTCAGAAATTTGAAATTCTACTTGGTTACTCAGATATAGCGAGAAACATGATGAGAAATTGTGAGCTTTTTGCTTCAAATCACTGTATCTAGGAATTTGCTCAAGTTATATTGAAGTTTTAGATGTTTTTATGTGTGAAAATGTCTGAAGAACACAATGGCTTAAACATTTTCAAAACAAAATTACACGAGTTGTGAGAAAAACACAGTTTTAGTTTTAAACTGTAAATAAAGGATATTTGGCAACACTGTAACCAAAAATAAAAAATTTTCTAGATTCCCTGACTCATTTCCTTCAAAATGCATTTCACCGATTGTTTATAGGCCGTATGAACGCAAAAATATGAATAAAAATAATAAATTTATGATTTTTTCTATGGAAAATGTTCCATGTACGATTATGACACGTCATACAAATTTTGTCATCAATACACGCCTATGACACGTGTGAGTGCGACTTTTGTTTACATTCATAGTAAGAACTCGCATCATAGTCAACCGATCTTCGTAATATTTGAGAGATTAATGCAGAAAAGATAGAAGCATCAATTGTCTTCTTTGAATTGTTTATACCATTTGTAAGTTTCAAGATATTCAATCTCAAACTTTAAAAATCGTTTTTCTCGAAATTTGCTAAATGGCGCTTGTCATAAGATAGCACAACAGCGACGAAATGTGCTTACGGTGTATTGAAAATGTTTAATAATATAGACAACACTAGTTTACAAAATAAAAATAAAAATCCGAACTTTAATATTCAAACACCATTTCTGTTGTAAAATTTCGTGCTTAATCCGAAAACGAGGTCCAAAAAAAATTACAGTAGAACAGTTTTCAGAGTTACAGTAAAAAATGAATTTTACCTTTAAAATTGACAGTGCGTTCAGTAACATCGAAATACCTTCGGTTGTAGTGCATCGATATGAAATATTACAATGGTGAATTAAAGGTAATTGAATGCACTTTCGATTGTTAGAACATTTTGTTTTAGTGCGACTACTGGCTCTGGAGTTATTTACGAATCTATTGAACCTTTTCTTGATGATGATTTCGTCATTTTTCGAAGAAAAATGAGCATTTGGTCAATATTTTGGGCAAGGTAATGCAATCATGAAAAATATATTTCTTTGGGAAATTAAAGCCTACTGATAACCAATGATAATTAGCGCTTATTAGTTTAAATCGGATGGAAATTGTGAAAGTTATTCAATTTTTGTAGAAAGGAGATTTTTTAAATTTCTCTGGGTCAACTTATTGAACTGTCTCGATTCCAATTTTTTCTAGGCTTTGTTTCATTATATATGAGGAACTCTCTGTCAGAATTCTGTTAAACAAGTAAGTGGAAGAAAATTGAATGATTTTAATGTGCGATAATATTCGAACTCGTTTATCCAAATGATTCAAGACTAATTTTAGGCTCAATGAAATTATAAGTCATCGAATGATTGGTATGCAGTACTGCGTGTAATATTTACAAGTGTATTGTATGATACAAAACTCGTTATAAAATAAATCCTCATACGTCATAAAATTCGTTTTTTGAAACGCTAGCTGCTCAACTGGATTTTGTACAATGTTAATACAAACTATACGAATCCGTAGAAATATATGATATACATCAAGTATTATAAAATTAATAATTTGTAAAACTTTTAATTTGTTATCCTTCACAGAACATCTAGCAGTTCGTGTTTTGAAATTATATAGGACATCGAATAAGACTTATTTTAGGTTTAAAATCTCAAAATCTGAACTTCAGAATAATTTGAAGAACGTGGAATATTTTGTAATTGCACTTAGATGTTTTATGCAATATATTGTAGTTTATTGAAATTTTGCGAACCAGTACAGTAAAATTTGTTACGATGTCAATGTGAATCCCATACAATTTCAAATTTTAAACTTCAGGACGCTTTAATAAAGTAAAATAAATTGTTAGTAGAACAAAACGTGATGAAATAGGTAGATAAGTCATCATTCGTGAAGCTAGTGTCCGAATTTAACATTTTGCACCGTCATAAGCTTCCGATGTGTGTATCCAGGCGTTGTGGAGCGTGCAGTTTACAACGTTTCTTGAACATATGCGATTCTGTATGACACATTTGAACATTATGCGTAGTTTTTAATGCCAAGTTTTTGATGACATTACTCCACTGTGCGTGAACTTATTGTTTTGAGAAATCTTGAATCATTTGGATAAACGGGTTCGAATATTGTCCCACATTAATTTTTCTCAAAATTCTTCCACTTACTTGTTTAACAGAATTCTGACAGAGAGCCTCATATATTATCAAACAAAGCCTAGAAAAAAAATAAAATTAAGACGGTTCAATAAGTTGACCCAGAGAAACTCAAAAATCTCCGTTCTACAAAAAATGAATAACTTTCACAATTTCCATCCGATTTATACTAATAAGCGCTTATTTTCAGTAGGCTTTAATTTCCCATAAAAATATATTTTTTAGGATTGCATTACCTTGCCCAAAATATTGACCAAACGCTCATTTTTCTTCAAAAAATGACGAAAAATCAAGAAAAAGTTCAATAGGATCTTAAATAACACCAGAACCAGTAGTCGCACTAAAACAAAATGTTCTAACGATCGAAAGTGTCTTTTCCTTAATTTCAACATAATAATATTTCATGTATATGCCCTACAACCGGAGATATTTGGATTTTGCTAAAGGCATTTTCAATTTTATAGGTGAAATTCATTTTTTTACTGTAACTCGAAAACTGTTCTATTGTGAATTTTTCGGACTTCATTTTCGGATTCAGCACACGATTTTACATTGAAAATGACCACCAGCTTATGTAGTTCAGAAACTAGTGTAATAAACCCTCATAAAATTGACCTTTTATTCAATAATAAAATATGTATAAAATTCTGAAAAGTTAAAGTTTCGAATTGCCCTATTGTAAACTACATGCACGGGACATTCCGATAGAGATTTTATTTTTTTTCTCTATTAATTCACCTGCGATCGATTCTTATTTGGAATGTGCTTCTATGCAATCGAAAAATTATTGAATCTTCAACTCTCTTCCTACAATCGGATCGCAAAACGAAAATGAACAACCCAGTTTTGCTGGAGAACGAATCAGTACATAATATGAAGACAAGAAACAAGCAACGATGCATACACGGGCAATAGTAATACGTCCGCACACGCACTAGTGTTCATTCGGTATTCAATGAACCACATGCATTTTCTGCTGTAGAGGTGATACAAATCTCCCTTTTTTGCGTGTGTGGGAATCTGTTGAGCAGTGCAAAGTGAGTGTTCATCGATACGATAAAAACTATCCTTGACGATAATCACTTGGATAGATTTCTATTACCGAATTTACAAAAACTTTTATATATTTTTCTACTATAAGAAAACCAGAAAAGCAAAATATGAACTTGAAACAAAAAGTTTTAATTTAAGAAAACAATTGAAACAAACTAAATCTCAATGCAAGGTTTCCTCAAACTGATAGATTACTCTAAAAACACGTTTACATTGAAAAATAAAAATGCTCGCGGAATTCGTTTATTTTCTGTTTTGCATCACTCTGTAAGGAGGTTTAATATTTTCATATTTTAGTCATAAATTGTCTAAACCCATGAAAAACTATTTTTCATTACTTGTTATCGTATAAAAAAGCTTAAAAACATGTGAAATAATTTTGGCCATGGATTTGATATAGTTACGCCACTGTGCGCTGTGACACCAGTGTGCAACATGAACAAAGCTTGTTTATGTTGCACGAGAGTCATCGGAGAGCTCAGCAACTCACCCTACGGTGAGGGCTGATGCTTTGCTCAACAAAAGAGAAGTGAGCGTTGGCAAACCAGTAACGCACACAGACAAAAAACGTCTGTTGTTTTTCTATGCTGAAGTGGACAGCTCCACTCTCACTGTATTGATGACATTTATCAATTTAGTTTTAATCTGTATAATTAAATAATTTGACTGCTATAAATTACGCCTGGGCCAGTGATTTTGTTTGTAGTGTGCTGTTGGTTGGCCACACAAAAATTGTTACGGAGAAACTGAAGAAAGTTAATTCGTCAGGTGATTGGTTGAAAAATGCCTTGTCAAAATCGAATTCTTATATCCTAAAAACACCTAATCTGTTACTACGCATCTCACGTTTCATATAACTTTTAATATATGGATTTCCGGCAAGTTTTATAAAGATCATTGCATATGTGAAATTTGTTGCTTCAGGAATGCGATCCGATAGTTACCGGTGAAACGAGACTGCATCACGTAAGTTCTCTTTGTACCATAACGTTGTCATAGTAGATATGTGATATATATGGGTCATGCCACACGAAGTGATCAAAAAAGATGCAAGCTTGAAATCTACCTTCACGCATTTAAACCAAATTTTGAGGAATAGTTCAATCCAATATATAAAAACCCAAATTTTTGTGTCAATCGAACTACCCCTTGGGCCATGGGAGCACCACCCGTTTTGACAAATTGTCAAAACCCTTGATTTTCCTTTGATCATATCTCCGGTTCTATTTACTCTAGAATCAAACTGCAAGATTGTTTTTGAAGAACATTTTTCAAGGAGTCTAGAAAAAATATCGTTTTTTGGCGGCAGTGCTGTCAACGGTGCGATTTTTACAGTTGAACATTAAAAGTTAATTTTTCTCTCAATACATATATTTTAATTGTAATATGTAAAAATTAAAAAAAAACCGTTTTAACATACCTAGCAGTGGGGTGTACCCCATATGGCATAATAGACGTGTGGCTTAACGGGTTTGGCATAAAGACGTTTGGCATAATGGACATTTGGCATAATGCTTATTGAGAGGCAGGGACATTTGGCATAATGGACGTTTGGCATAATGGACATTTGGCATAATACCTACTGGGGGGTTAATGGACATTTGGCATAACAGACGTTGGCCATTTGGCATAATACCAATTGAGGGTTAAGGAACATTTGGTATAATGGGGTGAAACACTATGCTTTTCATATAATATTTATTTATCAATAAGCACAGAATAGTATACATATTGCGCTCACAGAAGGTTCTCCCTGTAGAAGCTTAAAGCCGTGTATGAGCAAAGAGAGTGGTGGTAAGTTTCGCGCGCATATGGTTTGATTGACTAACTCATATCGCCGAAAATATTCAAATGTTCACTCCAAAATGTTAATGGCGTTAAGAAAAATGTTTTGACTACTTAGTCCAAAAAATTGAAAAAAAGTCATGTGCATGTTTAAAACTTCAATGTTTTACATTAAATAAGCAGTACGATTAATTTTAATTAACTTCATTCGAAAACAGAGAAAAGGCACACATTGCATGTTTGCTACAATTTTTAGTATCTTCTTCAGTCATTTCAGTATTGGCGATTGGATAAAAGCATTTTTTGAAAAATAAAAAAGTCTGTTCTTTTTAGCAAATTGAAGACAAAATATATTTATGCTTCCTTGTATTTATGCTATTGAAATAAAAATAAACCTGCTGTATTGAAATAAAAATGCGTAAAATAAATAAATAAATTATATATATATATATATATATATAGATATATATATATATATATATATATATATATATATATATATATATATATATATATATATATATATATATATATATATATATATATATATATATATATATATATATATATATATATATATATATATATACAGGGTGTTTGCTTCATGGTTAAGAATCTCTCGGGGGGTGATAGACTGCCATGTATGGAGAAAAAAATTGTTCTACACATACCATCAAATCTCAACCGTTACAGAGTTATTGAACTTTTTGTGTGAAAAACTTATTTGTCTTAAAATACCTCTAACTTTAAAAGTATACTTTGTATTTTAAATGTTTTAGTTCCATTCGAAAGGTTCGAAATTTCGCATTGAGTGATGCCCTCACATGTTTCAGCTAATGAGTTTAAGTAGCCTTTTCAAAGTAATTTATTGAAAATTAAACAATTTTAAACGATTTTTCGTTCATTTCTTGAAAATACTAATAGTTAACCTTATCATTTTAATAATTCAGATTGTTAGTCTTGATGAGCTGCTTAATTCGTTATTTAACATGATACACTTACCTTTTCTTATTTTCATGGTTTTGGGTTATTCAACTTGGATATTTTTATCTCATTTTCACTAGTACCAGCTCTAATTAAAAAATTATGGCACTCATTGTACTCTTTTTCTTTGTATTCGAAAGCCAGGAAAATTTTACAGTGAAAAATGTATTAATACCTTTCAGTTAAGTGAATTTAGTATTCTTTTAAAAGTAAATTAGTTTAAAGTTAGTGCTATTATTAGCATTTTCGTTAATTTTCTTAAAATAGTAAATAATAAACATCACCATTATTATTATGGAAATAATGCATCACAGCAAGTTCTACAGTTCTTTCTTTGACTCCATTCAATTATCTCTTTTGGTTTCGACGCAAAATCGTTTTTATCACATCGTTTCATATGCAAAAATAACGATTTCGAACCCACTACATTTGTGGCGAGGTCATGCTGTGTTAACTATTAAATAGCAGCAAAATGAAAAGAGATATAGACAAAGTGTCTAATAAAAAGTTATAGAGAACATCAGGGGATCAAATGAACAATAGTAACGATAAATTTTGTTGATTAATAATTAGAATAATTAAAAAACTCCGAAAAACACAAATTTTGAGATATTTCGTTAGTAAAAAATCATTTAGTACACTTAACTAAAAGATATTTGTACATACACTGATAGGACATTTTCTCAGCTTTCCAATGAAATCTTGTAAATAACGATATAAATCATATTTTTTAGATTAGAGTCTTTTAAGCACTTGCAAGTCGGTTACAGGAAAAATATAGTAATGAAATTACAAAGAAATGAGAAGAGATAGAAATCTGACGTCCAAGAACAAATTATGAATCGTCCTAAAACCCAACTTTTAGATAATGGATATTGCTATAATCATACTTCATTATTTCAAGAAAATTAGCAAAAACCTCCTCAAAAACACTAACTTTTAACTACTTTACAGCTAAAAGGTAATTAAAACTAATTACTTAAAAGATATGAGAACACAATTCAATAGGAAATTTTCTCACCTTCCGATTGGAACTGAAACATTTAAAGTACAAAGCATGCTTTTAAAGTTAGAGGTATTTTAAGACAAATAAGTTTATTACACAAAAAGTTCAATAACTTTGTAACGGTTGAGATTTGATGGTATGTGTAGAACAATTTTTTTCTCCAAATATGGCAGTCTATCACCCCCCGAGAGATTCTTAACCATGAACCACACACCAGTCTAGTTCTTGATCTCGCACAGACCAGAAGCTAAATACACACCGCTTGTTCACAGCAAAGCAAACGAACGAATTTTTACCCGCGTCGCTTCGTTTCTTCTTTACACCAGTAACAGAAAAAAGCCTCGTTGCCCCACGGTGAGCAAAATGAGCGAACAAAAAAGCAAAGTGCGCCCGCTAAGGGAAAACACTGTCGTGATTGACTTTACGCAAACTCGACGAAGACCTACAGTGCGTGAGGTGGAACAGTTAATAAAAGTGAACATGAATCTTGATCTTGCGGCAGTTACACACCTCCAGCTGCATCATACTAAAAACGTGATACTAATAACGTTCCAGACGCTATCCGATGCAGAATTCTTTAGTGTGATGAATAATATGCAACACGAAATCGAATCCGAAAACATTAAAACCAAGATCCCCGTCTATATAGACCGAGATTTTACTGAAGTTTTATTGCATGATTTGGCACCGCGCACCAGCTCCGAGTACATTAAAAAATACATGTCCCAATACGGAGAAGTGGAATCCGTCAAGAATGACACATGGAGAAACTTTTTCCCCGGTATTCTCAACGGGGTTCGTATCGTCAGAATGCAGCTGCACAAACCTATACCATCTTACTTGACCTTCGAATGCAAATCTTCTCAAGGGATTACCTACATTCAGAAAACCCTTTGCACATACCCTGGACAGACGCCCACGTGCCAGTTCTGCAACCAAACGGCACACTACGGTAAACCATGCGCTAAAACTGCTGCGGAAAATGGATCTACTACAACACGCACTGATAAACAGCCTTCCACCGCTAAACCACAGTCAACCGGCCAAAAGATAATCTCCGATAGCCCAAAGCAAACATCCAGTACACCGGCCGCAGGAATGACTAAAAAAGAAGACGGATACACCAAGGTCACTAGTAAACACAAAAAGCATCAAATATCAGCCAACAGTGAACAATCAACCAACTCTAGCGATAGTGATATGGACGTACACGAGAGCGATGAAGAGGACACACAGATTAACCAACAAGCAGCAAACGGTAAAGGGAATAATGGCAATAACGCTTCGCCCCCGAGAAAGATAACGAGAAACAGCAAGCAGTGCGCCCAGGACAGACGATCGCAATAATTTTCGCATTTTTCTTATACTTTTGAAATGTAATTTCCTGAAATGTTTATTATTTCTAAAAAAGGCGAATGACCCTTGTGGTTAAAACCTTTATAAATAAATAATAATAATAATAATGACCACACACCCTGTATATATATATATATATATATATATATATATATATATATATATATATATATATATATATATATATATATATATATATATATATATATATATATATATATATATATATATATATATATATATATATATATATATATATATATATATATATATATATATATATATATATATATATATATATATATATATATATATATATATATATATATATATATATGTGTGTGTGTGTGTGAAGTAGGGTGCATCACTATTCTGTGTATAATAATATATAAATATTATACGATAAGCATAATGATACAGCCTTCTTTGAAAAAACACAATAATACATCTGGAGTCTGCTGTAGTACTGTACATGTTACTCTTTATTCAAGCTATCGAATAACGGAAGTCTTACTGCTGAATTTACACCACGTTATCCCTTTTCATTCATTAAGAATAATATGTGCGAAAGTGCCTATTTTTAGTCGTTTTTGTGGTGATCTATCGAAATACTTATAGATTACGTGATTCACACGACATGTAAAATATGTAGCTATGTACAATTTATGACTGGTTATGTATTGACATATAATAACTGTAACTTTATATATAAAAGTTAGCACAAGAAATTTCTAATTGAATTATTCAAATCAACAGTCAGACTATAGAAATCATCAATGGGGAAACATGTGGCTCTACATAAACAACCATGCGGTAGCATGCGGCTAACCGACATTTGTGATTTCTTACCTGTTTCACCATTGTGCTATATGATCGGTGTAAAGTCGGACCGGACTAAGTAGCAAAATCTCAAAAGATGAGATGATGATAGGATTGAATCAAGAATTTCTTCTTCAGCTACCTTTCATTTGCGCCAGATTTGAAAAATATTATCATTGGCATGAATTATGAAATTGCGAATAATACCGTAAAGAATGCAAATATTCAATCTTTGTACACGTTTTTCTCTGTATCAATGTAATATCGCTTAGTCTGATCTGGCACAAAACCGACATAATGCATGCGCGTGCGCTATGTATTCATTTTCACTTAAGTTAAAATGGACATACGGAATCTGGTAGAAATGTGGCTGCAAATATGGGTATTTCATCAACTTTACTAAAATATGAATAACTCCAAAATGAAGCATCGTAGCTATGTAATGTAAGCGAACGAAAAATTCTACACCAAGAAAGCTACAATCCTATGCAATAATATGGGGTACTTTTGAATAAAATATCTGAGATATTTTGGTTCGAACTAAAAAATGCTAGCCGTGAGTAATGATCAAAATTTTAAAATTTTAGTTATGCCAAAAAATAGCTTAATTCCTTGCACAACTTTACACGACAGGAATTGTTGATATCTTTTATGTAAAAGTTTTAAAAATTCGAGAATGCGCCGCAGCCGATCCTGTAACCTTTCGCCTTAATCCCCTCGTATTCTGATAGTAAATCCAGATACCTCTCTCGTCACCATCAACATTCTGCAACACGGGCTTGTTTAGTGTAGGAAAAACTAATGTTAAATTGCTCGCCTCTGGCGGAAACCCGAAGGTTTTCATCGTCCACTGCAGAGCGCACAGAAACACTTCCACTCACGAGCTCTCCGCGCTGGGGGGATTCATTCGACGATTGTAGTTTTTTGGGTGATTTTTAAACTCCCGATATAGCAACCCGACAGGCCAAGATGATGGAACCAGTGCTTTGGCTTTCATGTCGTTTTCTAAACAAATTTTAAATAATACGAATGACATGCCGGTAACATCTTTGCCTTTCGGAATAAGTCGCCCTAGATGAATTGGCTCAGGTACACTTAAGCAACGAGATACAATTTTCTGCACGTCACCGTCCGTTGACGAACGGGTTGAGCCCAGATAGGTACAGCCAAATTTTTTCGACATTTGTGACAATAGAGGTAACTGAGAGGTCACTAAGGTCAATAATATTGGTTCCGCGGTCGGACTGAGTTGAGATAGACATGTTTTATCCACCCGACGACGTTTTGTACCTCTGGGCCATGTAGGTGTCTTCGGCACTGGCCACTCAGGCTGAGCTGCAGCTCCCGGCAAATTGTCGATTTTTTTGTTCAGCGCCACGACAGCAGCAGCCAGTTGTTGTACTTGCGTTGGCAAATCAGTTACGTTTTGTTCGTCAGGAGGTGCTATTTGAGTCTCAGCGATGTAGGCGCGAATGCTTCGACCGTTCAATTCTTCTCTGCAAGTCGTGCAGAAAAGCATAAGCTTGCCCTGGGCGAAGGCTTCCTTCAAATCCCTGGTGTTGATGCCACAACAAGTCTGGCTTATGTGCAAGAAAACATCACAGAAACCACAACGCATAGATTCGATATCGTTTATCTCTCTTTTTCACTCACCGCACTGCTTCTTCTCACTGGGTTCGTTACACACAGGCAGCAGATGAAAACAGAGGCAAAAACTTAACGAAGGCGTCGATAACGATGATGGTGATTTGCAAAACAAAATACCAGGCACTTTTGGTGAAATAACACTGGGTTTTCAGGCACGATAAAGCTCAATCGGCGGGTACTCCACTCTGATAGGCTTATAAAACGTCGGCCGAAAACGAATAACGTATTGCAGGTTCCACTGAAACAGGTTTACTACACAAATTTTACAAAAAACTTCCAACACTCAACAGAATTAAACTCATTCAACTTAACGAACTTGCGGTTGTCATATATGCGATATTTTATTTCGTAATTTGGAATCAACTCAAAAACATATTTTACATGTCGTGTGAATCACGTAATCTATAAGTATTTCGATAGATCACCACAAAAACGACTAAAAATAGGCACATTCGCACATATTATTCTTAATGGATGAAAGGGGATAACGTGGTGTAAATTCAGCAGTAAGACTTCCGTTATTCGATAGCTTGAATAAAGAGTAACATGTACAGTACTACAGCAGACTCCAGATGTATTATTGTGTTTTTTTCAAAGAAGGCTGTATCATTATGCTTATCGTATAATATTTATATATTATTATACACAGAATAGTGATGCACCCTACTTCACAAACACACACACATATATATATATACACACACACACACACACATATATATATATATATATATATATATATATATATATATATATATATATATATATATATATATATATATATATATATATATATATATATATATATATATATATATATATATATATATATATATATATATATATATATATATATATATATATATATATATATATATATATATATATATATATATATATATATATATATATATATATATATATATATATATATATATATATATATATATATATATATATATATATATATATATATATATATATATATATATATATATATATATATATATATATATATATATATATATATATATATATATATATATATATATATATATATATATATATATATATATATATATATATATATATATATATATATATATATATATATATATATATATATATATATATATATATATATATATATATATATATATATATATATATATATATATATATCCGACGGATCCTCAGCGGCTTTGCGCCGCTTCGGATTCTTGGCATCAACTATGCGGCCAAGCCGCATCATACCAGCTCCTCACCATAAGCTCACATGTTATGGCAATATGGCATTGCTATCAGTGTTAAAAACTTATTTTTTCAGTTTATCAAACTTTGGTAATAAATTTTACATTTCCGCTCTCGGATTCGGTTAATTGAGGTTAAAATACACCATTTTAGCAAAACACCGCATTAAAAATGGACCTCTAAACATAAAGTCTCTAAACTAGACAATTACCTTAGAAAATATTACAAACTACTATTTTGACTATCTTGACTACTGTATTACTACTACTGCATTTATATTCGACCAAAGTTGAATTTTCTACGACTAAAAGAGTCGGTGCAAGTACTACAAAACACTGAAAATTGTAATTATGTGGAAGAATTTAAATCTATCGTGAATAACCATGAATGATATAACCTTAAATTATTTGTATGTGGGCAAAAAAATTCTAGAAGACCGTTGATAGTTTCTCATGGAAGGAACGAAAATATCTTCAAAATACAATACAGAAAACTTATCTTCACCGGATTTATTATGAAATTAGTATGTTGAGTGAGACATTTCTAGACTATTGCTAATAGTTTTAACTCAATACGCTATTATATCTTCATGTATAGTTCAGAAAATTTTCTTATTTTCAATTCAGATTTGTGATTTGGCCGAGTCTCATATACCAATCGACTCAGCTTAACGAATTAGGACAATGTCTGAATGTGTTTTTTTTTGTTTTTGTTTTTTGAGGACAGCAAAAAACTTCCAAAAAAGCCCTAAGGCTGCAGGAAAAAATATATTAAACTCTAACGTCTCAGAGAGCTGGTTTGTGTTGCCACCCGACTCGCCAAAAACCACTGCTGCCACCTTTGCCCAAAACCTGAGTCCTCCCCAGCACTACCTTACGACATTACTTCGGGATATATTTATGTGCATAACACCCACTCAAATTCCACTACTTAGCAGTTAGTTCCTTCAGTAGGGTTACAGCACTACTCCTCGTCGGTGGTGTGTTCTCCACCATCCACACAGGCTGGCAATTTCTGCATAATAGTCGGAAAGCTAGCTGTGGGTCGAAACTTAGTGCTCTTCCCTACGAAGACAATCTGGGCGACAAACTTCAGAATGTCTAATTTACCTAGCTCCCTTGTGCCATTTAGCACCGAAATTTTCTTCTCGTACCATTCAGCACCACTTACTCGTTCAGCTCCCGACTTGTTCGCAAACTACTCGGTCCAGTCCCCAACGTTGGATCTGGCCTACTCCGAAGGAGAATTCCTAGGTGAGAGAGCTTCTTCCAATACCGAGCGGTAGATTTCTCCCGATACCGATGTTCGTTTCCGTGAGCCAATTAGCTTCCTGCTTTGCTCCAATCTACTCGACCTAGCCTACTCTACGGGCCAGTCAGTAGGTGCTAAAGTCGATTCAGTGGAGTGGAGCGTAGCTTCCGGTTCAATGGCGCCTCAATGATCCCCGGCTGTGCATCTACCCTACTCACGAGCTATCCGGTAGGATGTTGAGGTCGATCTGGCGATTACGATTAAGCCTGATGTCCGGTTCACCTGCGCCCAGATGACTCGAACCCGGTTCTACGTCACGTACTACTCAACTGGTCCCCAGCGGTGAGCCTAATATACACCGATGGAGAGTTCCCTGGCGGCGGAATATCGAACAAATCCCAATTTGTGGTTTCACGGCGACTTTCTAGTCAAGGACGCTACTTTGTTGGTCCATTCGCCATTTCCACTGCATCTCGGAGAGTATACACCTAACCACTCTGTTGACAGCGTCCCAGGTATGCTCGTCGTGGCTCATCTCTTCGACGATACTGTCAACTATCACACCCTACGAAAACTTCTTCGAACCTAGACTACGTGTTCCGGTGTCTCTGCACGTTCACGCACTCCGGACAAAGGAGTGACGAAGCATATCCAAACCAATGCAAGTAATTCCAGAAGCATCCGTGCCCGTACAAAATCTACATCAAATGGATGTTCACCTCTCCATGTTTCCTATGCACTCGAGTTGTTACATTTGTTATGAGTCCTCAGCCATAGTGGTGCAGATGGGGATCATGCCGGCGATAACGCATACTACCTCCGACGATATTGTTCTGTAACCACTCGCGACTCGTACAGCCATCAGCCGGAATGTCCTGTTGAGCTTTTCACGGTTCCGCTTGGTTTTCAGCGCAGCACCCCAGGCAGGAACCTCATATCGAATATCGATGACGAAACAGTAGATAGCATACGTCTCGTGCTGCTGCTCGGGTAGCCGACATTTGGCATGATTCTCGTTGTCTTCGCCGACTTTTCACAGGCGTAGTCGACGTGGTTGTTGAAACTCAACCTGTCGTCGGTTATCACTCAAAATTGCTACAATGCACGCTTCGATGTAATCACGTGCCCTCCAACGTCGATTTGAATCGCTTTGACGTTGCTGACCAACAACTTGTGATGAGTTATTTGCAGCTTGACTCCGTTCATCCAGCTCTCGATCGCGTCTATTGATTTACATGTGGTTTAAGGCTCAGGTTACCTTTTTTGAGCATGTGTTAGAATTGTACGCTGGGTAGTATGAGTAGGAAAATTTGTGTTCAGCTTTGCCACCAGTTTATCCATAACCTTTTCAAAACTCTAAAAGAAGAACATCAGTCGATTTATTAGATCATCACGATTCAATTCATGCAAAATACCTGCTAGAAAAACCATCTGCTTGGCTGAATGGTGCTTTTGAAAAATTGGCTGTGGTTTTTTCATTGCGCAGTTGTGTTGCGTACCTCAGCACGGTGCGCTAGTGTGACAAAAATTACAGCCACTTTTTCAAAAGCACCATTAGCTAATCCGATGGTTTTTCCAGTAGGTATTTTGCATGAATTGAATCGTGATGATCTAATAAATCGACTGATATTCCTCTTTTAGAGTTTTGAAAAGGTTTCAATGGATAATCTGGTGGCAAAGCTGAACACAATTTTTTTTACACATACTATCCAGCGTTCAATTCTAACACATGCTCAAAAAAGGTAACTTGAACCTTAAATTTCATAATTTTTTGTGTGCACGATTTTCACTTTCCTGGGCAGCCGCAGAGTTATGATCCCATCGTACATCCCGTTCCAAAGAGCTGGACCAAAAATGGAGCCTTGAGGAACGCACGCGGTGACTGGCATTGACTTCTGCCCTTCGCTCGTCTCGCACAGCAGCACTCTGCTCTAGAAGTAGCTCTTCAGGATCTGGCATAGATAGTTGCGAATCCTCATTCTGTGCAGCGCTGTAGCAATGGCTGTCCAGTTGGCGCTGTTAAATGCATTCTTAACATCTATCGTGACCACAGCCCAGTATCGATATCTTCTTCACTCGTGCCTTCTCAGTACTCTTAAACATTGTCCGAATTGCATCCACTGTTGACGCTTCTTGCGCAATCCGAGCTGCGTCTTAGTTAGTCCGCGCTCCCCCACCGTGCATTTCATCAACCTGTTAAGGATGATTCTTTCTAGGAATTTTTTCGAGTGTACCAGCTTCTATACCTTCCAAATTTCGGTGTTAAGACTTCTCTAAATGAGAAAGTCAAAAAATATAATTTTTTAGAGCTTGTGCTCTTTATTCCAATCTTCACTTAAGACTAACTACAATTCTTTTTAAGACTAACTTATATAAGGAACTCCTGCCCTTGATGAATGCTTATCGATGCGGGTGGCCTTCCAGGAACTGTTTATTTAGAAGCTGCATTTCCCACGAACTATTCCCTTTATGCGACACTTCTCACGAACTGTTTATCTGCTACGACGGATGCATAGTTTATTTTATGATCCTAATAATGCTGATGAAAAACAGATATCGATGATGGGTGGTCTTGGCTGTTTATCCAAACTGTTCGATTATTTACTTGGCCTTGATATTGAATGATATCTGTTTTATGTCGATGCAGTGCTAACTCCTCCGTCTTCAAAACTCTTTGACCTCCAAGTGGCATCGCAGTACGGAATGGCGTTGGTGTATTGATAAATGTTTTAATTTCCTTTTTTCTTTCACCCGATAGTTTAGGGGACATTGTGCTTAGGGGAATATTTTCTTCAGATGTTGATGTTTTCAATCCTGCGAATTGAATTTGTTTTTCTTCCTTTGGTGTGAACTTAATGCTGACGTTTGTAGATCGTTTGGAGAAAAATAAGAATAGTGCTATGGCTCCAGCTCCTATCATGGTTTCGAATCCGAATGATCCGAAAAGATGAATTTTCCAAGAAAGTGAGTTGTTAACTAGGTGAATCGTGTCTAATTTACGTCGGAGCTCTAGGGTAAGGTTTTTCAGAAACTCTTCCGGTGGTATGTCGAGGGTATTGATTTCGTAAACTTTTAATCCAGTTGTGGGATGATAAGGGATTCCGGAAATAGTTGTTTTAAAGTTGGTATAAATTTCTCCATTGATGCGTAGGTCACAGTTTTCGAATTGTATCAAAAATGATCCATTTAGTATTTGATTTGAAATACTGCAGTTTGATGAAACATCCAGTGTTGCGTCGTTGACTGATATAGTACCTGGATTAATTCTTTCAATCAAGCCATTTGAGTATACCTTTTCAAAGGTGCAATTGGAATGACTGGATTGTATAAGTAATTTTATGCAATCGGTCGGATGATATAAGTTGAAATCATTGCATATGAAGTTGTTGTTATGTTCTTCACATGATTGCGTTAATTGGTATATGTAGCTGTTGTTCCTAATTACGTAGTTGGATTTAAGGTGAATTCTTTTGTTGTCTTTCACTATGGAATCTATGTAATTATATTCGTAAGTTTCTGAAGAATATTGTGGTACTTTTAGTATATACGCGATGTGTGTGTCATTCAATGTCACTTGTGCTGTAGACTGTGACAAAAGTTCTTCAAAGGATGAAATCACTGAGAACTGACATACAAGTAAAGTTTTCAACTTGTGTAAGAAATTAAACTGTCGTTTTGAAATGACAACAGCAAGTAGCAACTTGCCACTGGTCGGCGCTTCGATCAGCCAGCAATCGCTATACGGGACTTGTATGCAAACTTGGATACAACGGTGACTCACGCATGCGAACCTGAATGCAATGGTGATTTTCAACGTATTTTCATTTAAATGTTTACACAGGTTTTTCGGGAAAGTTTGTTCTAGCTTATATGTCTGTTCTCTGTGATGAAATGTATATATCATGGCTTTGCAGAAAGGATACGATGAGTTCGAAGTCTCTCATCGAAAGTATCTTGCTGCTGGGTATTCCATGTTTTGCAAGAAGGATTGCTTCTTTTAGCGTTTCGGCTTGGTTTTGTAGCGAATTCAGGTTAGACAAAATAACAAGTTGATTGAATTTTATGGTGTTGTTCCTCATTCTTGCCTTTTCTAGTACGAGTATTTGGTTGGTAATGTCAGTAATGTCTTGAACTCTTTTTCCTATCACATCATTTATCAATATCTGCTTATTATTGTTTTGAATTAGTGAATTTAGTGTAGCATTTTGGTCGTCGGCGTCGGGGCTTCCAGCGATCCATTTCCATCCTCTTCCAATTGAATCGAGTCTTTTTCGGCGTTTCACCAGTGGTTTTAATTTTAAAAATGTTTCATATAAATTGCGATTCTTAAGTTGTATTAGTTCATAAAGTGGGTTTGGGTAAGGATCTTTGTCTACTTCATCATTGATGCTTGCAATCATATTACCGACTTGAACTATGTCTATAGGATGAAAAATTCGAATGTATCCTGTCTTAATTTTGGCTTGTCCTAATGGGATGATTGTTAGTCTAGGGGCAGATCACTCTAAGATTGTATAACAAATTTGCAAAAAATGCATTTAATTTCCATTTTTGCATCAGCTTTGCACTCCCTCGCAGAAAAGTTTGTTTAACAAACGTTCTACGCTGATCCACTTTGTTCGACGTTTTGTTAAATGTAGGGCTAGTTTTTCTGTAGGGTTTTGACGTCTTACACGCAACGCAAACAACATTGCACGCAACGCAAAAACATTGCACGCAACGCAAAATACATTATGAATTTCTATTTTGATGGAAATAAATGCATTTAATTTCGCTGATTTTTAAAAATGCATCACAAGTGATCTGCCCCTAGTTGCTAATGGATTGTTTGTCAAGTCGTGAATTTGTAGTGATGCTTCCAAGATTGACACGCAGAGGGCGAGTCTGAAAAGTTTGAGAAATTTCGATTTTTACTCGTTAGTATCCTTTCTTAAATTAGTTTTATGTATTTTTCTATTGTTTTGATCTATGACATATGTGTTATGATTTTCTTTGATTTTAATTGTTTTGTACCTGCTTTTTCTTTTGGATATTTCATTAGATTTTTCATATGCGTATTTGTTAGGTTCGTAACTTTTATAATACTTTTCTATTGTTTTTTCGTCTTTGTCTTTGTGTATCTTTAAAACTTTGTTGTGATCTTTTTCTCTTTGTCTTGCAAATTATTCTAATGGAAGGTTTCTATTTCTCTAATAGTGGAGTGACAACGTTCTATTTGGCCATTGGTTTCTGATCTGTTTACTGGTGTCTTAAAAATTTGCATTCCAAAATTTTTTATTTGTTGTTCTATAACATTAGATACAAAGAAGCTTTCATTGTCTATTACTATATGAGCTGGCAGATCCCAATCGTAAAGTAATTGCATTAATACATCCTTCACATCTAGTATTGATTTTGACTTAATGCTTCTGACTTTAAGGAATTTTGAAAATTTGTCAATTGAAGTAATGAAGCGATTTTGAAGGTTATACACAAAAATATCAATGTGAATGATTTCTCCTGGATATGTTGGAACTGGTATTTTTACTGGAATGAATTTAGGAGGGTTTCTCTCATATTTTTCGGTTTTGCAAATCTCACATGTTTTTACGTACCGTTGTGTAATCTTTGTTAATTTTGGAAAGTAATACTGTTTTATAAGTTGTAATGAATTCTCTCTAGTACGCAGCGCACCTGGGTTCGGGTCCCGACCCCGCACATAGGGTTAGAAATTTTTCCTAAGAGATTTTTCTAACCCGAAGAGGCGAATGACCTTAAGGTTAAAACCTCTATAATTGAAATAAAAAAAAAATTCTCTCTAGCATTTCTATGTGCGAAGTTATGAATTTTTTTAATCTCTTCTAATTGTTGTTCTGGTTCTGATAAATCTTGTACAAGTTTTTGTGAGTACCGTACTTTAAGAATTTTCGGATTGTAATTAGATCTGTAGATTTCCTGTATTGTGCCCATTATTGGTTCATCTGTCATTATTCCGTTCAGAATACCTGGGATTAAATAACTTCTCATTTTTTCCTTCAGGAATTCGACAGTGAATCTTGGCTCTGTGAAAATGCGTCTTTTGTAATTTTCGAAAGGGATATTTAATTTGTGACTAGAGTTTTGACCAATTTTGAAAATAAGTTGATTTCGAAAAACGTTAATTGGAGCTTCGGTTGATGGTATGAATGATGAATCGTCTTCGTCAGATGAATGTTGTGTAGGCGTCAATGAGTTGTTTTGGATACGTGAGAGTGCGTCTGCTACTACATTTGCTTTTCCCGGTTTGTAGTGCATCGTGTAGTCATGTTCTTCTAGAAATGCTTTCCATCGTTTATGTTGCTACATCTCGTTCATTCAAAATAGTCAAGATGATAGGGTAGATGTGGATATTTTAGCCTTTAATATCCAAGAGACATTAGTTGTAAATTAATATAAACTAATTTTAAACATTGATAAAATGACAAAAACCTGTTTTAATCCACCTAGCGGTGCAATTGTGCCTTTCTCATTTCTCTAAACTATGGCACGGAGGCTTTTTATGTTCAACATAATCGTGGAAATGTCCATTACATTCTTAGTACACTTTGCACTTATACACAATGGCATGCCAGCCACGAACTTGATGAGCTACGTGTCGACGGTGAAACACTTGAAACAAAAAAATATCATACTCCATTAGCCTAATCAGCATTAGATCAATGTTATCTGCTTGCTAACTAATTTTGTCATGCGGGGCTGGGTATGTGAAGAGGGCGAAAGTCCCATGAACGAACGACTCCCCAGCTTAAATTGGTATGCTTTGTGATATAGTGGTGGTTTAAAGATGATGGGGTTGAAAGGGAGGAGTATGAGGGCTGGATGGGGTGGTGGTCTGAGGGGTGATTTAAGGAGATTTTTAAAGGAGGGGCGCGAACAGTAGATGGGGGGTGTAACCCCTCTCCGAAAAACCATCAACTACGCCCCTGTTAAAATCCAGAAACCCTAAACGAGTCGAAAAAAAAATTTAGGCCGGGATTAGGTTGACGTTTTTCAGAGTGATTGCATAACCTTTCTATATGAGAAAGGCAATAAACGTATTTTACAAAAAAAATCGTTTTAATTTAGCATTATTGTTTTTGGTGATAATGTAAATGTCAAAGGAAGATGATCAGTATAGATATGCAATTTTGTTCCGTAAATGAAATTTCTTAATGAGTGTAGTGCCCAAACTGCGGCTAGTATTTCTTTTTAGTTTGTTGCGTAATTTTCTTCTTTTTTGGATAATGTGCGTGAAATGAAGGTAATGGGTCTTTCTCCATCGTGAAACTGTTGAGATAAAACTGCTCCGATGGCTTTGTCTAAGACATCTGTTGTGAATAGAAAAGGGTTTTCGAAATTTGGGAATGAAAGTACATCTTTGGATGATAGAATGTCTTTCAGAAGTTGCAACGCTTTTCTTGCTTCTTCATCTAGTTGTATTGCATGATTTTTGGATTGGTTTTTAGAAATCTGGCTATGGCCATCCTCTTCTCTTAAAAATTTTGTTAGGGGTTTTGCTGTTTTAGCATAATCCTTAACAAAACGTCTATAGTATCCTGAAAGGCCGAGAAATGCTCTTAGTTCTTTTAGATTCTTTGGTTCGGGGTATTTTTGGATGCTTTCCACTTTTTTATGTTGGGTTTCAAACCGTTTTCTGAAACAATAAATCCTAAGAATTCAACTTCTGATCTTAAAAATTCAGATTTATCTGGCTGTATCTTGAAATTCGCCTTATGAAGTGTTTCAAAAACCTTTTTCAAATTTTTGCCTTTCTCATATAGAAAGGTTATGCAATCACTCTGAAAAACGTCAACCAAATCCCGGCCCGGAGGGCCGAGTGTCATATCCCATTCGATTCAGTTCGTCGAGATCGGAAAAGTCTGTATGTGTGTGTGTGTATGCATGTGTGTGTATGTATGTGTGTATGTGTGTGTATGTATGTGCGCATGTGTCAAATAATGTCACTCATTTTTCTCAGAGATGGCTGGACCGATTTGCCCAAACTTAGTCTCAAATGAAAGGTGCAACCTTCCCATCGGCTGCTATTGAATTTTGGATCGATCGGAATTCTGGTTCCGGAATTACGGGTTTCAGAGTGCGGCCACACAGAAATTTCTCATATAAACTATAGGAAAAATTAAAAATAGAATTTTTATTTTTGATGCTAAATGTGTTCAAGGTGCATGAAACGTCGAGATTTGATGCAATCTCGAAAAAAATTTGACGACGATTCACTTTTTTGGATTTTGGCACATTTTTGCCGTTCTCATATAGAAAGGTTATGCAATCACTCTGAAAAACGGCAACCTAATCCCGGCCCGGAGGGCCGAGTGTCATATCCCATTCGATTCAGTTCGTCGAGATCGGAAAAAGTCTGTATGTGTGTGTGTATGTGTGTGTATGTGTGTGTATGTATGTATGTGTGTCAAATAATGTCACTCATGGATAGAAGGTTTTCAAAGTAGGCCAATTTACACCGCTTTTTCATTACATTAACTTTTGCCTTTCTCATATAGAAAGGTTATGCAATCACTCTGAAAAACGTCAACCTAATCCCGGCCCGGAGGGCCGAGTGTCATATCCCATTTGACTCAGTTCGTCGAAATCGGAAAAAGTCTGTATGTGTGTGTGTGTATGTATGTGTGTATGTGTGTGTATGTAAGTGCGTATGTGTCAAATAATGTCACTCATTTTTCTCAGAGATGGCTAGACCGATTTGCCCAAACTTAGCCTCAAATGAAAGGTGCAACCTTCCCATCGGCTGCTATTGAATTTTGGATCGATCGGAATTCTGGTTCCGGAATTACGGGTTTCAGAGTGCGGCCACACAGAAATTTCTCATAGAAACTATAGGAAAAATTAAAAATAGAATTTTTATTTTTGATGCTAAATGTGTTCAAGGTGCATGAAACGTCGAGATTTGAAGCAAACTCGAAAAAAAAATTTGACTACGATTCACTTTTTTGGATTTTGGCACATTTTTGCCGTTCTCATATAGAAAGGTTATGCAATCACTCTGAAAAACGGCAACCTAATCCCGGCCCGGAGGGCCGAGTGTCATATCCCATTCGATTCAGTTCGTCGAGATCGGAAAAAGTCTGTATGTGTGTGTGTATGTATGTGTGTGTATGTGTGTGTATGTGTGTGTATGTATGTATGTGTGTCAAATAATGTCACTCATGGATAGAAGGTTTTCAAAGTAGGCCAATTTACACCGCTTTTTCATTACATTAACTTTTGCCTTTCTCATATAGAAAGGTTATGCAATCACTCTGAAAAACGTCAACCTAATCCCGGCCCGGAGGGCCGAGTGTCATATCCCATTTGACTCAGTTCGTCGAAATCGGAAAAAGTCTGTATGTGTGTGTGTGTATGTATGTGTGTATGTGTGTGTATGTAAGTGCGTATGTGTCAAATAATGTCACTCATTTTTCTCAGAGATGGCTAGACCGATTTGCCCAAACTTAGCCTCAAATGAAAGGTGCAACCTTCCCATCGGCTGCTATTGAATTTTGGATCGATCGGAATTCTGGTTCCGGAATTACGGGTTTCAGAGTGCGGCCACACAGAAATTTCTCATAGAAACTATAGGAAAAATTAAAAATAGAATTTTTATTTTTGATGCTAAATGTGTTCAAGGTGCATGAAACGTCGAGATTTGAAGCAAACTCGAAAAAAAAATTTGACTACGATTCACTTTTTTGGATTTTGGCACATTTTTGCCGTTCTCATATAGAAAGGTTATGCAATCACTCTGAAAAACGTCAACCTAATCCCGGCCCGGAGGGCCGAGTGTCATATCCCATTCGATTCAGTTCGTCGAGATCGGAAAAAGTCTGTATGTGTGTGTGTATGTATGTGTGTGTATGTGTGTGTATGTGTGTGTATGTATGTATGTGTGTCAAATAATGTCACTCATGGATAGAAGGTTTTCAAAGTAGGCCATTTTACACCGCTTTTTCATTACATTAACTTTTGCCTTTCTCATATAGAAAGGTTATGCAATCACTCTGAAAAACGCCAACCTAATCCCGGCCCGGAGGGCCGAGTGTCATATCCCATTTGACTCAGTTCGTCGAGATCGGAAAAAGTCTGTATGTGTGTGTGTATGTATGTGTGTGTGTATGTATGTGCGTATGTGTCAAATAATGTCACTCATTTTTCTCAGAGATGGCTAGACCGATTTGCCCAAACTTAGTCTCAAATGAAAGGTGCAACCTTCCCATCGGCTGCTATTGAATTTTGGATCGATCGGAATTCTGGTTCCGGAATTACGGGTTTCAGAGTGCGGTCACACAGAAATTTCTCATATAAACTATAGGAAAAATTAAAAATAGAATTTTTATTTTTGATGCTAAATGTGTTCAAGGTGCATGAAATGTCGAGATTTGATGCAAACTCGAAAAAAAATTTGACTACGATTCACTTTTTTGGATTTTGGCACATTTTTGCCTTTCTCATATAGAAAGGTTATGCAATCACTCTGAAAAACGTCAACCTAATCCCGGCAAAAAAATTTTTCGACTCGTTTAGGGTTTCTGGATTTTAACAGGGGCGTAGTTGATGGTTTACGGAGAGGGGTTACACCCCCTCTCTACTGTTCGCGCCCCTCTTTTAAAAATCTCCTTAAATCACCCCTCAGACCACCACCCCATCCAGCCCTCATACCCCTCCCTTTCAACCCCATCATCTTTAAACCACCACTATATCACAAAGCATACCAATTTAAGCTGGGGAGTCGTTCGTTCATGGGACTTTCGCCCTCTTCACATACCCACCCCCGCATGACAAAATGAGTTAGCAAGCAGATAACATTGATCTAATGCTGATTAGGCTAATGGAGTATGATATTTTTTTGTTTCAAGTGTTTCACCGTCGACACGTAGCTCATCAAGTTCGTGGCTGGCATGCCATTGTGTATAAGTGCAAAGTGTACTAAGAATGTAATGGACATTTCCACGATTATGATGAACACAAAAAGCCTCCGTGCCATAGTTTAGAGAAATGAGAAAGGCACAATTGCACCGCTAGGTGGATTAAAACAGGTTTTTAGTTATGTGTTGCAGAAGAGCTTTGAGGTTTTCATCATTGGGGTTATTTTTTACTCGTTTCAGATAATTACTTTTGATTTTAATCAGTGTCCACAAATCGAAATTGATCCAGGGGCAAAAAACGCCTTTACATTTAAAAGTTTTGGAGACCGTTCTAGTGTTTTCCGCAAGTAAAGAATTGTAGGTTGTGATGATATTTGTAAGACGTGTGTGTATGTATGTGCGTTTGTGTCAAATAATGTCACTCATTTTTCTCAGAGATGGCTAGACCGATTTGCCCAAACTTAGTCTCAAATGAAAGGTGCAACCTTCCCATCGGCTGCTATTGAATTTTGGATCGATCGGAATTCTGGTTCCGGAATTATGGGTTTTAGAGTGCGGCCACACAGAAATTTCTCATATAAACTATAGGAAAAATTAAAAATAGAATTTTTATTTTTGATGCTAAATATGTTCAAGGTGCATGAAACGTCGAGATTTGATGCAAACTCGAAAAAAATTTGACGACTATTCACTTTTTTGGATTTTGGCACATTTTTGCATTTCTCATATAGAAAGGTTATGCAATCACTCTGAAAAACGCCAACCTAATCCCGGCCCGGAGGGCCGAGTGTCATATCCCATTCGATTCAGTTCGTCGAGTTCGGAAAAAGTCTGTATGTGTGTGTATGTGTGTGTGTGTGTGTTTTTTTAGAGAGCAGTAAAAAAATTTTCAGAAAAACCCTGAGTGAGGAAAAATGTACAAAAACCCCATTGTCAGGGAACGGGTTTGGGCTGCCATCACCCGACCCGCTAAAAACCACTGCTCTTGCCCAGAACCTGATTCCTCCCCGGCACTACCTTACGGCATTACTTCGGTGAGGGGTTTTTATGTGCATAGCACACATTATAATTCAACTACTTACTAGTTCGTTTCTTCCGTAGGGTTACAGCCCCACTCCTCTACACACCACCAATTCTCTACCATCCACACAGACTGGCAAGCTCTGCATGGCAGTCGGAAAGCTGGCTGTGAGTCGAGGCTTAGTACTCCTCCCCTACGAGTACAGTCTGAGCGGCAAACTTCTGACAGTCTAATTCACCGAGCCCTTCGGCTCGCTTGTGCCGTTTAGCACCGCAACTCCCTTCTCGCACCATTCAACGCCGTTTACTCTTTGAGCACCAGACTTGTGCGCGAACTACTCGGTCTAGTCCCCGACGATGGACCTAGCCTACTCCGACGGAGAATTTCCCGGCGAGAGAAGTTCTCCCGAAACCGAGCCAACCGACCAGCTGTCGAGGTCAGTTCGGCGATTCCGGTGGAGCAGAGCGTCCGGTTCGCTGATGCCCCGACGACCTGCGACTGGTGGTATTTCGTCGCGGTCTACTCAGTCTAGTCCCCGGCGGTGGATCTAGCTTACGCCGACGGAGAGTTCCCCGGCGAAGGAGGCTCCCCCGGTACCGATTCTTCTTTTGTTTTAGCACCACAATTTCATGAGACCTTTGGCTTCCTCTCGTTCCGTTTCGCCCGATCTACTCGATCTAGTCCCCGGCGGTGGATCTAGCCTACTCAACGGGCCATACAGTAGGTGCTGAGGTCTATCCGGCGATTCCGGTTGGAGCGTAACTTCCGGTTCACCGGCGCCCCAACGACCCACTGCTAGCTCTACGACGCGGTCTACTCGGTCCAATCCCCAGCGGTGGATATAGCCTACTCACGAGCTACCCGGAAGGATGTCGAGGTCGGTTCAGCGATTCCGGTGAAGCTTGACGTCCGGTTCCCAGGCGCCCCGACGACCCAACTCGGTGCTACATCACGCACTACTCAACTGGTCCCCGGCGGTGGACCTAGTCTACACAGTTGGAGAGTTCCCCGGCGGCAGAATTTCTCTCGAAACCCGATTTGCGGTTTCTTGTTGGTCTCTACGCCACTTCCTCTGCAACTCGGAGAGTATGCTCGAGACCACTCTGTTGACAGCGTCCCAGGTATGTTCGTCACGGCACATCTCTTCGACGATATTGTCCACTGTCATACCAGGTATACCCCTACGAACTTCTTCGAATCTAGGGCATTCGAAGACCACGTGTTCCGGTGTCTCCTGCACGGTCGCACAACCCGGGCAAAGGGGTGACGAAGCATGTCCCTTTGCCCGGGTTGTGCGACAGTGCAGGAGACACCGGAACACGTGGTCTTCGAATGCCCTAGATTCGAAGAAGTTCGTAGGGGTATACCTGGTATGTGTGTATGTGTGTGTGTGTATGTATGTGCGTATGTGTCAAATAATGTCACTCATTTTTTCTCAGAGATGGCTAGACCGATTTGCCCAAACTTAGTCTCCAATGAAAGGTGCAACCTTCCCATCGGCTGCTATTGAATTTTGGATCGATCGGAATTCTGGTTCCGGAATTACGGGTTTCAGAGTGCGGCCACACAGAAATTTCTCATATAAACTATAGGAAAAATTAAAAATAGAATTTTTATTTTTGATGCTAAATGTGTTCAAGGTGCATGAAACGTCGAGATTTGATGCAAACTCGAAAAAAATTTGACGACTATTCACTTTTTTGGATTTTGGCACATTTTTGCGTTTCTCATATAGAAAGGTTATGCAATCACTCTGAAAAATGTCAACCTAATCCCGGCCAAAATTTTTTTCGACTCGCATAAGGTTTCTGGATTTTAACAGGGGCGTAGTTGATGGTTTACGAAGAGGGGTTACTTCCCCCCCCTCTACTGTTCACTCCCCTCCTTTAAAAATATCCTTAAATCACCCCTCAGACCACCACCCCATCCAGCCCTCATACCCCTACCTTTCAACCCCATCATCTTTAAACCACCACTATATCACAAAGCATACCAGTTTAAGCTGGGGAGTCGTTCGTTCATGGGACTTTCGCCCTCCTCACATACCCACCCCCACATGATAAAATGAGTTAGCAAGCAGATAACATTGATCTAATGCTGATTAGGCTAATGGAGTATGATATTTTTTGTTTCAAGTGTTTCACCGTCGACAAGTAGCTCATCAAGTTCGTGGCTGGCATGCCATTGTGTATAAGTGCAAAGTGTACTAAGAATGTAATGGACATTTCCACAATTATGTTGAACATAAAAAGCCTCCGTGCCATAGTTTAGAGAAATGAGAAAGGCACAATTGCACCGCTAGGTGGATTAAAACAGGTTTTTAAATGTTCTTTGAATGTTTTTCCAAATATTATTATGTCATCAATATATACATGACATATTTTTCCAATATGTTCTCGTAGAACATCGTCCATAACTCTTTGAAAAATTGCTGGTGCATTTTTTAATCCAAAGGGCATACGAACAAACTCGTATTTTCGATTGTTGACGGAAAATGCAGTTTTTTCTATGTCCTTCTCGTTCATTGGTATCTGGTGAAATCCAGATGCAAGATCCAATGTAGTGTAATATTTGTTATTGCCAAGGTTTGCTAGAACTGCAGATGTATCAGGGATAGGGTATCTGTCACTGATAGTTTTCGAGTTAATTTTCCTGTAGTCAATAACCATTCTATATTTTTTTTCTCCGGATGCGTCAAGTTTTTTTTGGTACAATCCAGACAGGGGAATTGTAGGGAGATCGGGATGGTTGAACTATACCATCTTTGAGTAGTTTATCAATTTGTTTCGTGACTTCTGATTTTAAAGCTTGTTGGTACGGATATGATTTACTATATACAGCGTTGTCATCGGTAGTTCTGATTTCAGCTTTTATGCGTGTGGTGAATGGTAGTTTTTCATCGGCTGGCTGAAATAAATCTTGAAAATTTTCTAAAAATTCTTGCATTCGGATTTTTTGTGGTTTTTGTAAACGTTTATCTCTTATAATTATTTTATTTTTTTGTTGAAAGTGATGTTGTTGTAGTGGTATTATGTATTTCCCTGGAACAATCAATTGATCCTTTGAGGTATCAATGACTGCTTTTAATTCTTTCAATGTGTCGAAAGTCTTTAGCTCTGCCATATGGAAAAAATGTAATTATGTTATCATTATAAGGATAAAAGAACTTACCTTGTGAGTATTTAATTATAAAGATATCTCCTCCGACTGATGAGACGGAAAAGGGTTTACTTACCGTGTGATAGATTTTTGTAAACCTAGGATGAATATAATTTTTATTTGATCCAGTATCAACTAGAATTTTCAATGGTTTTGTGGGATTACCATAGTATAAGAAGTATGGTAATGTCGAGTTTATTCTAAAAAATTTAACTCTGCTTCAGGTTCATCTGTATTTGTTTCGGTTTCTTGGGATTCTATTAATTGCTTGTTTCCAATCATCTGAAGTAATTTCAACGAGTTCATTTTCATTAGTTGATTCTATTTCTTCTTCGGTAGTTTGTTCTGGGTAAGGGGTTTCATTTGTCGCTATGTTAAATAATCTTGGTCTTTTCAAAGGGGGATTTTGTTGGTGCGAGGCTCGCGGTCTATTACCATAGTTAATTTGCCTGGTACGAATTGATTGGTCAACTTCCATCGGCTCTGGTTTTTGGAAGTTATTTCTTGGCGGAATTTGAGGTTTTGGGTTAAAAGCTTGTTGTTGTTGGAAAGGTCTGGGATTGAAAAATTGTGGTTGCGGGAAAGGTTTGGCATTATATATTTGTTGCTGTTGGAAGGGTCGTGTAAACATTTGCTGTTAGTGGAAAGGTTTTGGATACATGTGTTGGTTTTGCATAAATGATTTTATTGTGATTAGTTGGGGGATTGGTCTTGGAGGTAGTCTTGGTGGTATCTTGGGTGTAGTTAAAGGAATCATATTTCTTGGTCCTTGCGGTGTTTCTGGTATGCTTGCTTTGGTCAATTTTTTTTCTAAATTCTATGTTTTGGAAGGAAATACAATAGGCGTATGCAGAAGCCAATGAATCAGGTCTATAATTCTTCAAGAATTTTCCGATATCACCATCAAGTCCTCTGACGAAAGCGTCAAGGGCCTTGTCATTAAAGGTTTCAATCATTGCTTTAGAAGCTTCGGGGTGAGTAAATTGTGTGTCGCTCTTTATTTGGTTTGCCAATAAGGATAATAGTCTGTTTATTTCGTCGTAATATTCTTCGCGTTTTTCTCCGTAATATGTTTCAAGCGTTCCACAGTGGGCGAAAAGCGACCCCCAGAGGTGCTTAATTAGTCGCCGCGGGATTCCTATCATAATTTATATATGAAAAGTTGCGGAATTTGATAAGAAATCAAACGCACCTAGTTTGGTCCACTGCACGCATCTGTGGCCAGAGTCACGGGGGTTTGAGTACCCGGAGTATTCCGATATTAGACAAAAATGATTCCCAGAGGCACTTAACTGATCGCCGCAAGTTTCGTATCATAATTTATATATGAAAAGTTGCGGAATTTGATAAAAAATCAAACGCAACTGGTTTGGTCCACTGCACGCGTCTGTGGCCACAGTTACGAGTGTTTGAGTACCCGGAGTATTCCGGTATTAGACAAAAAGTGATTCCCAGAGGCACTCAATTAGTCGCCGCGGGATTCCTATCATAATTTATATATGAAAAGTTGCGGAATTTGATAAGAAATCAAACGCAACTGGTTTGGTCTACTGCATGCATCTGTGGCCAGAGTCACGGGAGTTTGAGTACCCGGAGTATTCCGGTATTAGACAAAAAGTGATTCCCAGAGGCACTCAATTAGTCGCCACGAGATTCCTATCATAATTTATATAAGAAAAGTTGCGGAATTTGATAAGAAATCAAACGCACTTAGTTTGGTCCACTGCACGTATCTGTGGCCAGAGCTAGGGGGGTTTGAGTACCCGGAGAACTCCCGGTATTAGGCAAAAAGTAATTTCCAGAGGCACTAAATTAGTTGCCGCGGGATTTCTATAATAATTTATATATGCAAAGTTGCGGAATTTGATAAGAAATCAAATGCAACTGGTTTGGTCCACTGCACGCATCTGTGTCCAGAGTCACGGGGGTTTGAGTACCCGGAGTATTCCGGTATTAGGCAAAAAGTGATTTCCAGAGGCACTTAACTGATCGCCGCAGGTTTCCTATCGTAATTTATATATGAAAAGTTGCAGAATTTAAAAAGAAATCAAATGCAACTAGTTTGGTCCACTGCACGCATTTCTGGCTAGAGTCACGGGGGTTTGAGTATCCGGAGTATTCCGGTATTAGACAAAAATAATTCCCAGAGGCACTCAATTAGTCGCCGCGGGATTCCTATCGTAATTTATATATGAAAAGTTGCGGAATTTGATAAGAAATCATACGCAACTGGTGTGGTCCACTACACGCATCTGTGTCCAGAGTCACGGGGGTTTGAGTATCCGGAGTATTCCGGTATTAGACAAAAAGTGATTCCCAGAGGCGCTCAATTAATCGCCGCGGGATTCCTATCATATATTATATATGAATAGTTGCGGAATTTGATAAGAAATCAAACGCAACTAGTTTGATCCACTGCACGCATCTGTGGCCAGAGTCACGGGGATTTGAGTATCCGGAGTATTCCGGTATTAGACAAAAATGATTCCCAGAGGCACTTAACTGATCGCCGCAGGTTTCCTACCATAATTTATATATGAAAAGTTGCGGAATTTGATAAGAAATCGAATGCAACTGGTTTGATCCACTGCACGCATCTGTGGCCAGAGTGACGGGGGTTTGAGTACCCGGGGTATTCCGGTATTAGACAAAAATGATTCCAAAAATATTGGAACAACTTTAAACGTTATGTTGTCGAAAATATATTATACATAAACATTTATTGTGGGCTTTCATAATACCAAATGAGATCTACTCAAAATTATCACTGAAACCCCTGAAACTTTTTCCTAAACTACTACATGCACAAATATTCTATCAAGTGATATACGCTGTTGAAAAGGAATTTGCGGTTAGGGTGAATCGTGCACAACCTGGTGGCGCAGGCAATTCAAATACGGGTAATAAGATGTCTGAATAACTTCTTATGTTTATTTGTTTTAATATTTTAAATCGCTATTATTACAGGAAATATGGCCAGACGACTACTGTCTCAACCGGCATTATTTGCCAAACATTTAAAAATAGAAAATGGCGAGTGAATCGTTGAGGATATTAGTATTTTAAGTATACTAAGTACCACATCTCAATCACTAGACGGTGACAAAGTTCTGCAGCTTTTCGAAACGGTTTCGGAGAATTTGCAGAAATCTTTACAACATGTTAAGATTCTACCGCCGTGTATAGAAAAATATCGTCACATAAAGGATATATCTGAGATGATGGTTGATATTTACCTTTAAAAATAATAGTAATAAGATTAATGATAATTACATAAACAATTTTTAGCCTCTCCCGTTATCGTTCTACTCCGAAGAAGCTGGAGAATCTGCTCATCGTAGGCACAAGATGAATCGATTGTATTCATCACGGAAGGCAAGTTTCCCAACAATAATTTAATTATTTAAACATGTCGATATTGAATTAGGTGTCGCCTGAAGCAAATCTCGAGGATATGCTAGTAGCTGCTCTAGCGTGGACGGATCCATGTATCGCGGATCGCATCATCTCTAAGTCTAGTAAAACCAAACGAACGAAGAATACGCAGTTTGATGAAAAAAATCGGCAATACTTAAAGAGATCAAATGATAATTTAGACACTTTGGTAGAATTAGACTTTGAAGCCGGATTGAATTCAGATTCTGACTAATTTTAATCATTATATTTTTATTACTTTTAATTTCATATTTCTTTACAATTTTGACCATTTATCAGTGTTATCAGTGTTAGTTGAGGAGTTCATTTACGATACTCCTGTACCAGAATTTCAATCTAAAATTAGGGTAATACAAGTTTTAACTGTAATTTTCGCGAACATTTATCTGTCATTGAATGGTAACAAATAACACAAAGCCTAAAAAGTCTCTAACTAAATTCTAGTTTGATTTTTTTTTCTAAACATAGCCGTGGTTGTTGTTTCGCGTAATATGGATTAGCACAGCAAATAGACAGAATATAATAAATGTAGTCCAGGGTTATGAAACTCGAATCAGATCTTTATTTCGATTCCATTATTTTATGCTTGCACGTTATTATATTTACCGAAGCGTGATGTCTATAATATAATATGGCTTCATCTTCAGAAAAAAAATGCCAAAATTTTTTTTTCTGAGGCACCTTTATGGGGAAAAACCCTACTACTGCCCTCATGGAAAATAGCAGCGCAAAAATAATTTTTATTGAATCGGAAAAAAAATCAAATTACTACAAATTTAGTTTATTCCTCACGAAAATACCCAAATACGCTACACTCTCCTATTACCACACTCTTCTAAATTCCATAAATAACATCCTCGAACAAAAATATAATCCTACCGTAATGGTTGTCACTTGGAAACTAAAATGAAAATGAATAAAGTCGAATATTTTGGCAGTTTTACTACTTTACCCTAATACCAGGAATTTTTCGGATACTAAAACCCTGACTGGTGACTCTGGTCACAGATGCGTGCAGTGGACCAAACCAGTTGCGTTTGATTTCTTATCAAATTCCGCTACTTTTCACATATAAATTATAATAGGAATCCGGCGGCGACTGATTGAGTGCCTCTCGGAATCACTTTTTGTCTAATACCGAAATACTCCGGGTACTCAAACACTCGTAACTGTGGCCACAGACGCGTGCAGTGGACCAAACCAGTTGCGTTTGATTTTTTTTTATCAAATTCCGCAACTTTTCGTATATAAATTATGATACGAAACCTGCGGCGATCTGTTAAGTGCCTCTGGGAATCAGTTTTGTCTAATACCGGAATACTCCGGGTACTCAAACCCCCGTGACTCTAGCCACAGATGCATGCAGTGGACCAAACTAGTTGCATTTGATTTCTTATCAAATTCCGCAACTTTCAATATATAAATTATTATAGAAATCCCGTGGCAACTAATTTAGTGCCTCTGGAAATCACTTTTTGCCTAATACCGGGAGTGGACCAAACTAGGTGCGTTTGATTTCTTATCAAATTTCACAACTTTTCATATATAAATTATGATACGAAACCTGCGGCGACTAATTGAGTGCCTCTGGGAATCACTTTTTGTCTAATACCGGAATACTCCGGGTACTCAAACACTCGTAACTGTGGCCACAGACGCGTGCAGTGGACCAAACCAGTTGCGTTTGATTTTTTTTTATCAAATTCCGCAACTTTTCGTATATAAATTATGATACGAAACCTGCGGCGATCTGTTAAGTGCCTCTGGGAATCAGTTTTGTCTAATACCGGAATACTCCGGGTACTCAAACCCCCGTGACTCTAGCCACAGATGCATGCAGTGGACCAAACTAGTTGCATTTGATTTCTTATCAAATTCCGCAACTTTCAATATATAAATTATTATAGAAATCCCGTGGCAACTAATTTAGTGCCTCTGGAAATCACTTTTTGCCTAATACCGGGAGTGGACCAAACTAGGTGCGTTTGATTTCTTATCAAATTTCACAACTTTTCATATATAAATTATGATACGAAACCTGCGGCGACTAATTGAGTGCCTCTGGGAATCACTTTTTGTCTAATACCGGAATACTCCGGGTACTCAAACCCCCGTGACTCTAGCCACAGATGCATGCAGTGGACCAAACTAGTTGCATTTGATTTCTTATCAAATTCCGCAACTTTCAATATATAAATTATTATAGAAATCCCGTGGCAACTAATTTAGTGCCTCTGGAAATCACTTTTTGCCTAATACCGGGAGTGGACCAAACTAGGTGCGTTTGATTTCTTATCAAATTTCACAACTTTTCATATATAAATTATGATACGAAACCTGCGGCGACTAATTGAGTGCCTCTGGGAATCACTTTTTGTCTAATACCGGAATACTCCGGGTACTCAAACCCCCGTGACTCTAGCCACAGATGCATGCAGTGGACCAAACCAGTTGCATTTGATTTCTTATCAAATTCCGCAACTTTCAATATATAAATTATTATAGAAATCCCGTGGCAACTAATTTAGTGCCTCTGGAAATTACTTTTTGCCTAATACCGGGAGTGGACCAAACTAGGTGCGTTTGATTTCTTATCAAATTTCACAACTTTTCATATATAAATTGTGATACGAAACCTGCGGCGACTAATTGAGTGCCTCTGGGAATCACTTTTTGTCTAATACCGGAATACTCCGGGTACTCAAACCCCCGTGACTCTAGCCACAGATGCATGCAGTGGACCAAACTAGTTGCATTTGATTTCTTATCAAATTCCGCAACTTTCAATATATAAATTATTATAGAAATCCCGTGGCAACTAATTTAGTGCCTCTGGAAATCACTTTTTGCCTAATACCGGGAGTGGACCAAACTAGGTGCGTTTGATTTCTTATCAAATTTCATAACTTTTCATATATAAATTATGATACGAAACCTGCGGCGACTAATTGAGTGCCTCTGGGAATCACTTTTTGTCTAACACGGGAATACTCCGGGTACTCAAACACTCGTAACTGTGGCCACAGACGCGTGCAGTGGACCAAACCAGTTGCGTTTGATTTTTTATCAAATTCCGCAACTTTTCGTATATAAATTATGATACGAAACCTGCGGCGATCAGTTAAGTGCCTCTGGGAATCATTTTTGTCTAATACCGGAATACTCCGGGTACTCAAACCCCCGTGACTCTGGCCACAGATGCGTGCAGTGGACCAAACCAGTTGCATTTGATTTTTTATCAAATTCCGCAACTTTTCATATATAAATTATTATAGAAATCCCGCGGCAACTAATTTAGTGCCTCTGGAAATTACTTTTTGCCTAATACCGGAATACTCCGGGTACTCAAACCCCCCTAGCTCTGGCCACAGATACGTGCAGTGGACCAAACTAGGTGCGTTTAATTTCTTATCAAATTCCGCCACTTTTTACATATAAATTATAATAGGAATCCGGCGGCGACTGATTGAGTGCCTCTCGGAATCACTTTTTGTCTAATACCGGAATACTCCGGGTACTCAAACACTCGTAACTGTGGCCACAGACGCGTGCAGTGGACCAAACCAGTTGCGTTTGATTTTTTATCAAATTCCGCAACTTTTCCTATATAAATTATGATACGAAACCTGCGGCGATCAGTTAAGTGCCTCTGGGAATCATTTTTGTCTAATACCGGAATACTCCGGGTACTCAAACCCCCGTGACTCTGGCCACAGATGCGTGCAGTGGACCAAACCAATTGCATTTGATTTCTTATCAAATTTCGCAACTTTTCATATATAAATTATTATAGAAATCCCGCGGCAACTAATTTAGTGCCTCTGGAAATTACTTTTTGCCTAATAAAGGGAGTTTCTGAGTACTCAAACCCCCTAGCTCTGGCCACAGATACGTGCAGTGGACCAAACTAGGCGCGTTTGATTTCTTATCAAATTCCGCAACTTTTTATATATAAATTATGATAGGAATCCTGCGGCGACTAATTGAGTGCCTCTGGGAATCTCTTTTTGTCTAATACCGGAATACTCCGGGTACTCAAACCCCCGTGACTCTGGCCACAGATGCATGCAGTAGACCAAACCAGTTGCATTTAATTTCTTATCAAATTCCGCAACTTTTCATATATAAATTATAATAGAAATCCCCATACGTCTCCCAACCTTTGAACGGAACGGATCGTTATATTTCACAGTGGTGTTCGGTGTGTAAATTTCAGTGATTCAAGGTCATCCTTTGTTCGTTCGTTAGCTGCCATTCTGCTGGTGCCGGCAGTAAATCCAGTACATTGTTTTCGCTGGTGCGGAACAATCGACGTTGTTTGCAGATAAGTTTTGCTTAATTTTTTTTTCCTCGTTTGCTTTCTTTCCTTTTCCCTACTTTTACTCTACCTTGTAATCAAATAATAAGACACATTCCCGTTTATATAACGCTCTGCCCTCGTGCTTAAATGGCCTAGGGCGAAACACCATCTGATGTAATCATGGAAGTCCCTGATCCCCCTAATACTCGCATTGCTCCCCGTATAAAGCAGTACCCAGAAGGTTCCTCTGGGCCATGGGTGGTATATTTTCGGACCGGAGAGAAACCGGTTAATATATTAAAACTTTCTCGAGATCTGACTGCTAATTACCCGGCCGTAGCTCAGATAACACGTGTTCGGGCAAACAAGATACGTGTTCTAGTGAGTGATCTCGGCCAGGCAAACGCGATTGCTTGCTGTGAGCGTTTTACGCGGGAATTTAAAGCGTACGTGCCTTGTGTGGCCTGTGAAATCGATGGGGTAGTGTCCGAACCGGGCCTGAAATGCGAAGAACTGTTGGAGCACGGGGTTGGCTGCTTTAAGGACCCCTCACTTGAACAGATTAAGATCTTAGAATGCAAACAATTGTATACCGCAAACACCGAGGGAGGTAAGACTACCTACTCTCTATCAGGCTCGATTCGGGTGACATTCGCCGGGTCCTCTCTCCCCAACTACATCCTCCTTGACAAGGTTCGCCTACCAGTTCGCCTGTTCGTACCGCGGGTCATGAACTGCAGCAATTGCAAGCAGTTGGGCCACACAGCCACATATTGTGGAAATAAGAAACGATGCGGCAAATGCGAAGGAGAGCATGAGGATGACTCTTGCGACAAAGAAACTGAAAAGTGTATTTGCTGCGGGGGCCCTTCACATGCTCTTAAATCATGTCCTGCGTACAAGAAGCGCGGGGATAAAATTAAGCGCTCCCTTAAGGAACGCTCAAGGCGTTCTTATGCAGAAATGCTAAAGAATGCTTCGCCATCAGTCCTGTCCGAAAATCCCTATGCTGGTTTGGCTAACGTTGAGCAAGAATCTGACGACCCACGAGAGGGAACATCTTTGGTTAACCCAGGGGAATCCAGGAAGAGGAGAAATCCAGCCTCCCCTACATTGCCTCGTAAGGGTGCCAAGGTGTCGTCCACTCAGAGTGCGCCATCTACAACCAATAAATCCAACGGAAGTGATGCACAAAAGCCGAAGCAATTTGCTCCAGGACTTGGAAATATTAATTCTAACAAGGAGTACCCACCACTTCCAGGGACATCCAAAACCCCAAGTGTCCCCTTTTTTCAAACAGATACTCAATCCAGTAGCGGACTAATGAAATTTTCTGACATAGTGGACTTAATTTTCACAGCTTTCAATGTTACTGATCCTCTTAAAAGCCTTCTGATACGTTTTCTCCCTATAGTGCAAACATTTTTGAAGCAGTTGACTACTAAATGGCCCCTCCTTGCAGCGATCGTATCCTTCGATGGCTAAGTCATCGAACGAGGTCACCGATTCGATCACTGTTCTACAGTGGAACAGCAGAAGTATCCTCCCGAAAATCGATTCCTTTAAATTTTTACTAAATAGTTTAAAATGTGATGCTTTCGCATTATGTGAAACTTGGTTAACTTCCGATATAAATCTCAACTTCCACGACTTTAATATAATTCGTCTGGATCGAGAAAACCCCTATGGAGGAGTACTTTTGGGGATCAAAAAGTGCTATTCTTTCAACCGAATTAACCTCCCTTCGACACCAGGCATTGAAATTGTCGCTTGTCAAGTTTTAATCAAAGGTAAAGACCTTTGCATTGCTTCCATCTACATTCCTCCTAGAGCCTCAGTAGGGCACCGAACGCTTTGTAATATCACGGAATCCTTACCGGCACCGCGGCTAGTTCTGGGAGACTTTAACTCGCACGGTACGGTATGGGGCTGTCTTCATGATGATAATAGATCAACATTAATCCAAGATGTTTGCGATAATTTCAACATGACCATCTTAAACACGGGAGAAATGACGCGGATTCCTACACCACCAGCACGCGCAAGCGCGTTGGATTTGTCGCTTTGCTCGACATCGCTACAGTTAGATTGCATGTGGAAGGTGATCCCTGATCCCCACGGTAGCGATCATTTGCCTATCGTGATTTCAATTGCTAACGGTTCAAGACCATCGGAAACAATCAATGTCTCATATGACCTCACACGGAACATTGATTGGAAGAGTTACGCGACCGCGATATCTGTTAAAATCGAATCCACTCAAGAACTTCCTCCGGAGGAAGAGTACAGGTTTTTGGCTGGCTTGATTCTCGACATTGCGAATCAAGCTCAGACTAAACCAGTACCCAGCGCGAATACCCATGGACGGTCTCCCACCCTGTGGTGGGATAAAGAGTGCTCAGAGCTGAACGCGGAAAAGTCCACTGCATATAAGGCCTTCCGGGAAGACGGGTTACCCGCTAGCTATCAACAGTACGCGTCGTTAGAAAGGCGAATGAAGAGTCTAATGAAAGCCAAAAAACGCAGTTATTGGCGCCGGTGCGTCGACGGGTTAACGAGAGAAACAGCGATGAGCACTCTTTGGGGTACGGCTCGACGTATGCGTAACCGTAATAGTACCAACGAGAACGTGGAATATTCAAACCGTTGGATATTCGCTTTCGCCAAGAAGATCTGTCCGGACTCTGTCCCGGTACAGAAAACGTGCCGCGCCGCGTCTCCTCACGATACCGCGAACGAAACACCGTTTTCGATGGTGGAGTTCTCACTTGCTCTCTTATCGTGCAACAATAACGCCCCAGGGTTAGACAGAATCAAATTCAACTTGCTGAAGAATCTGCCTGACATTGCAAAAAGGCGCTTGTTGAATTTATTTAACATGTTTCTTGAGGGTAACATTGTCCCTTATGAATGGAGGCAAGTGAAGGTCATCGCCATCCAAAAACCAGGAAAACCAGCCTCCGACCACAACTCGTATCGGCCGATTGCAATGCTGTCCTGTATTCGGAAGTTAGTCGAGAAAATGATCTTGTTTCGCCTCGACAATTGGGTTGAAGCAAATGGCTTACTGTCAGATACACAATTTGGCTTCCGCAAAGGCAAAGGGACGAACGATTGCCTTGCGTTGCTTTCTACAGAAATCCAAATGGCCTATGCTAACAAAGAGCAGATGGCATCAGTCTTCTTGGATATTAAGGGGGCTTTTGACTCAGTTTCTATCAACATTCTGTCAGAGAAGCTGCACCAGCATGGTCTTTCGCCAATTTTAAATAACTTTTTGCTAAACCTGTTGTCTGAAAAGCACATGCACTTTCCGCATGGCGATTTAACAACATCGCGATTTAGCTACATGGGTCTTCCCCAGGGCTCATGTCTAAGTCCCCTGCTCTACAATTTCTACGTGAATGACATTGACGATTGTCTTGCCAATTCATGCACGCTAAGGCAACTTGCAGACGACGGGGTGGTCTCTGTGACAGGGCCCAAAGCTGCCGACTTGCAAGGACCATTACAAAATACCTTGGACAATTTGTCTGCTTGGGCTCTTCAGCTGGGTATTGAGTTCTCCACGGAGAAAACTGAGTTGGTTGTTTTTTCTAGGAAGCGTGAGCCGGCGCAACTCCAGCTTTTATTAATGGGTGCAACGATCAACCAGGTTTTCACATTTAAATATCTCGGGGTCTGGTTCGACTCTAAAGGTACCTGGGGATGTCACATTAGGTATCTGAAACAGAAATGCCAACAAAGGATCAATTTTTTCCGAACAATAACTGGAACATGGTGGGGTGCTCACCCAGGAGACCTGATCAGGTTGTACCAAACAACGATATTGTCGGTGATGGAGTACGGGTGTTTCTGTTTCCGCTCCGCTGCGAACATACACTTCATCAAACTGGAGAGAATCCAGTATCGTTGCTTGCGCATTGCCTTGGGTTGCATGCACTCGACCCATACGATGAGTCTCGAAGTGCTGGCGGGCGTTCTTCCGCTAAAAAATCGATTTTGGGAACTCTCATATCGATTGCTCATCCGATGCGACATTCTGAACCCGTTGGTAATTCAAAATTTCGAGAGGCTCGTCGAGCTTAATTCTCAAACCCGTTTTATGTCCTTGTACTTCGACTACATGGCACAGAGCATCAATCCTTCTTCGTACAATCCCAACCGTGTCCGTTTCCTAGATACTTCTGATTCTACTGTATTCTTCGACACATCCATGAAGGAAGAGATTCGTGGAATCCCGGACCATATACGCCCGCAGGTGATCCCCAATATATTTTATAATAAATTCCGAGAAGTCGACTGCGACAAAATGTTTTACACTGACGGATCAAATCTCGATGGGCCCACTGGCTTCGGTATCTTCAACAATACTATCACCGCTTCATTCAAGCTCAATGATCCCGCCTCAGTTTACGTCGCAGAGTTAGCTGCAATTCAGTACACCCTTGGGATCATCGACACTCTGCCCACAGATCACTACTTCATCGTTTCGGACAGCCTCAGCTCTATCGAGGCTCTTCGTGCGGTGAAGCCTAAAAAGCAACTCCCGTATTTTCTGGGGATGATACAGGAGTCCTTGTGTACGTTATCTGAAAAATCTTATCAGATTACCTTTGTTTGGGTCCCCTCTCATTGCTCTATCCCGGGCAATGAAAAGGCCGACTCATTAGCAAAGGCGGGTGCATTAAATGGTGACATATACGAAAGACCAATCTGCTTCAACGAATTTTTTAGTATTTGTCGTCAGAGGACGCTCAACAGTTGGCAAACCTCGTGGAGCAACGGGGAACTTGGACGATGGCTACATTCGATAATCCCAAAGGTATCAACGAAGCCTTGGTTCGGGGGGATGGATGTGGGTCGGGATTTTATTCGCGTAATGTCCCGACTTATGTCCAATCACTACACCATGGATGCGCATTTGCGGCGTATTGGGCTTGCGGAGAGTAGTCTGTGCGCTTGTGACGAGGGCTATCACGACATCGAATACGTTGTCTGGGTATGCGCCGGGTATTGTGACGCCAGGTCTCAGTTAAAGGAATCCCTTCGGGCCCGAGGTAGACCACCCAATGTACCAGTCCGAGATATGCTGGCAACTCGTGATTTCCCCTATATGTCCCTTATTTATACCTTCATAAAAACGATAAATATCCCAATTTAGCCCCTCTCTTTTATTTCTCGTTTTTAGAGTTTCCTCCTGCCTTGTGGAACCGATCAGCTCCAGAGTGCCACTATGTAACCGCCGTCGCCCTTACCACTACGCCTGCATAGAAGGAAACTGAAGCGAGAGCGACTCGAGGTCCGATGACTTTTGAAGGATTCCCCGCGGGTCCGAAGAATACCATCCGCCAATCCGGTACTCGACGACTTACTAGACTGAGGCGCAAATTTATTTCGCTGATCCCCCTCCCCCCCCCCCCCCCCCTTCGAGCGAAAGTTGCAAGTTTTGCTCTTCTTTCCCTGTCTTTCCCCTGTCCTTGATACAACTGCTGCTACACTGATGCGGAAATAAGCCACCCTCTGAATATCTTGACCAAGCATAAGTTTTAGTTAAAAAAATTCAAATTAGTATTCTGTATTCCTAGTTTTAAGATAGCTATAATTTTTACTCTTTATTGAAACTCTTGTCCTCCATTTTGTAAATAGAATTGAATCCCTAGTTTTAAAATTTCTGTGAAACTTCTCATAAATATTTGTTCCCCCTTTTGTGTACTAAACTATATTGTTAGTTTTAAGATAACCGTAAAATATTTCGTAAAATACTATTACTCCCTCTCTTGTATATCAAAGTGAATCCCTTGTTTTAAATTTTTTCATAAAAAAAATCTTTTGGCCCTCTCTTGTATATTGAATCTTATTTCTAGTCTTAAGATAGCTGTAAACTTTTTTTTTCCTTTGTAAAAAAAATATTTCAACATTGTAACCTTCTAGTTTTAAGATATCCAAAATGTAAAAACATAAGCATTTAACACCGCCAAGCTAACGCATTTGTGCCTATCAAATAAACAAAATGAATAAAAAAAAATAGAAATCCCGCGGCAACTAATTTAGTGCCTCTGGAAATTACTTTTTGCCTAATACCGGGAGTTCTCCGGGTACTCAAACCCCCCTAGCTCTGGCCACAGATACGTGCAGTGGACCAAACTAGGTGCGTTTAATTTCTTATCAAATTCCGCAACTTTTCATATATAAATTATGATAGGAATCCGGCGGCGACTAATTGAGTGCCTCTGGGAATCACTTTTTGCCTAATACCGGAATACTCCGGGTACTCAAACCCCCGTGACTCTGGCCACAGTTGCGTGTAGTGGACCAAACCAGTTGCGTATGATTTCTTATCAAATTCCGCAACTTTTCGTATATAAATTATCATAGGAATCCCGCGGCGACTAATTGAGTGCCTCTGGGAATTACTTTTTGTCTAATACCGGAATACTTCGGATACTCAAACCCCCCTAGCTCTGGCCACAAATGCGTGCAGTGGACCGAACCAGTTGCATTTGATTTCTTATCAAATTCCGCAACTTTTCATATATAAATTACGATAGGAAACCTGCGGCGATCAGTTAAGTGCCTCTGGAAATCACTTTTTGCCTAATACCGGAATACTCCGGGTACTCAAACCCCCGTGACTCTGGCCACAGATGCGTGCAGTGGACCAAACCAGTTGCATTTGATTTCTTATTCTTTCATATATAAATTATTATAGAAATCCCGCGGCAACTAATTTAGTGCCTCTGGAAATTACTTTTTGCCTAATACCGGGAGTTCTCCGGGTACTCAAACACCCCTAGCTCTGGCCACAGATACGTGCAGTGGATCAAACTAGGTGCGTTTAATTTCTTATCAAATTCCGCAACTTTTCATATATAAATTATGATAGGAATCCCGCGGCGACTAATTGAGTGCCTCTGGGAATCACTTTTTGTCTAATACCGGAATACTCCGGGTACTCAAACTCCCGTGACTCTGGCCACAGATGCATGCAGTGGACCAAATCAGTTGCGTTTGATTTCTTATCAAATTCCGCAACTTTTCATATATAAATTAAGATAGGAATCCCGCGGCGACTAATTGAGTGCCTCTGGGAATCACTTTTTGTCTAATACCGGAATACTCCGGGTACTCAAACCCCCGTGACTCTGACCACAGATGCGTGCAGTGGACCAAACTAGTTGCATTTATTTTCTTATCAAATTCCGCAACTTTTCATATATAAATTATAATAGGAATCCGGCGGCGACTGATTGAGTGCCTCTGGGAATCACTTTTTGTCTAATACCGGAATACTCCGGGTACTCAAACACTCGTAACTGTGGCCACAGATACGTGCAGTGAACCAAACCAGTTGCGTTTGATTTCTTATCAAATTCCGCAACTTTTCATATATAAATTATGATACGAAACCTGCGGCGATCAGTTAAGTGCCTCTGGGAATCATTTTTGTCTAATACCGGAATACTCCGGGTACTCAAACCCCCGTGACTCTGGCCACAGATGCGTGCAGTGGACCAAACTAGTTGCATTTGATTTCTTATCAAATTCCGCAACTTTTCATATATAAATTATTATAGAAATCCCGCGGCAACTAATTTAGTGCCTCTGGAAATCACTTTTTGCCTAATACCGGGAGTTCTCCGTGTACTCAAACCCCCCTAGCTCTGGCCACAGATGCGTGCAGTGGACCGAGCTAGATGCGTTTGATTTCTTATCAATTTCCGCAACTTTTCATATACAAATTATGATAGGAATCCCGCGGCGACTAATTAAGTGCCTCTGGGGGTCGCTTTTTGCCCACTGTGCGTTCTCTTAATTAATTTCCAATTGATGTTCACGTTTGATGCTACTAGTGCATCATTCGCTTCACCTCGTATTTTTCGTCAAATGGTTTTGCAAACCATGTGGAATTTATTTTTTTGTTCGAGAGAACTGTTCGCGTGAGGTTTATAAAGGGAGACGAGCCCTTCGGCATTTCAACCAAATAGATATTTCATTTGGATCGCCGATGAAGATAGGTAAATCTTTCACCAAACCTGGAATCTTTTCAAAAGATTCCGGATTTACTGGACCACCAGTGGTGTTTGTCAAATGTAGAGGAGGATCCAAATAATCCTCTTCTACGGGAACCACTCTTGCAGCTTCTAGTGCCGCAATACGATCCAAAATCTCTTGTACCTGCACTTGGGCCATATCGATATGAAGATTTTCAAGTTCTCTAATTAAGTTATCAATTGTTGGTGAATTTTATTACTACACTCCTCGCTATATATTATGTTGTTACTTGTTAGTTCACTTTAGTTAGGTTATCTGTGTTAGTATGTTTTGTTAGTATACTTTTCCTTATACACTATGTTAGTTTTCACTTGCTAATTACTTTTTTGGTTTAACTTTTTTATTTGGTTCACTTGTATATATATATATATATATATATATATATATATATATATATATATATATATATATATATATATATATATATATATATATATATATATATATATATATATATATATATATATATATATATATATATATATATATATATATATATATATATATATATATATATATATATATATATATATATATATATATATATACATATACATATATATATATATATATATATATATATATATATATATATATATATATATATATATATATATATATATATATATATATATATATATATATATATATATATATATATATATATATATATATATATTTTTTTTTTTTCTCTTAAGGTTACTTACATGAATAGTCCGAACATCCTGTGGGTATGCCACAAGACTGCGGAATACGTGATGTTCAGTTCCGAAAACTCTTACGTACGGAATCGTGGAACACTCGGAGCGCGCGTTCGTGGTTGTATCGAATCCTATTAGCTCCTTGGCTCGACCAATTGCCGGGAGCAATTGAAACCTGGGGTGGCATTACGCATCTCGATTCGATCAAAATTCTATCGACTCGACCTTGTTTCGCATTATGTATTTCGAACTGAGGTCGAAAGTAAATTTTCGTTCGAGTTCGCTCGAAGAAGTACTAGATTATCGAGAAGTGTTGGCATTATGGAACCATAACAATCGAACTCGAAAGCGACTCGAGTCGAATGTATTTGCTCGATAGTTTTATTGCTGTCGACTGTCGTTCGAGATTATGATTTGTGTTTTTATTTCGGAATACTTAGAGGATATAAAATTACCAAAAGGTGTAAAAAGCTCCCACGTACTTTGAGCTACTTTATGTTATATCTATTTTCACCATCAGGAACATACTTTTTTTTGGAAAAAGTATTACTAAATATTGATAATAAATTATCATACACCAAGTAATGATAAGAAAATGTTAAAACAAATCGATGTAGCAAAGTGAAGACACCATGATTTGTCTAATCGCTATTTGATAGATGTATAGAATCACAATCATTCTTGATTTCAAAGTGGTGATTTAAACAATTTTTTATTCAAATTGATGCATTTGTTCCCGACTATACGTCAATTGTTTTCAATATCACAATATATGAATTCAATGCCATAATGTACGTTTTATACACCAATATATATTATTTGTATTAAATGCATGAAAATACAGAATATTATCTTATATAGCAAAGAAATTTGAATCAAATTGAATTACTAACAAATTTGGATGCATCAACCGATTAAAAATTATACCATCTACAATTTCTGAAAACACTTCATTTTGATTGTGTTCTCCCTATCTCTAGTTGTGTGCTATAACAAAATAATTACTATGCTATATTTCACCCTAAGGAGGAAAATTTGGTAAACACCAAAATTTCTCACTAGGGTGAAAATTTGTTGGTAAAAACCAGTCTTTGTACAGGAGGGCACAAATCCTTATTTCATACTGTAGTAGATAAGACCTGCATAGAAAAAATATATAAATTGAGCATACAAAAATATATTTTCATTTAATATGGCTGGCAAAAAAAAAAGAAAATAGTCATCTCTATTATTTGTAAACGACACGATTCGAGCATAAAGTACGAAGATGCCACCAGAATAGAACTTCAAAACGTTGTCCCGTTGTAATGTGTGTGCTTTGTAAAGCGTAATTTCGAAGCTTTGGAAACGAGAGGGAGAAACTGAGCGATAAAACGACAGAGCGATAGGTGTGCGACGGTGTGGGTTGCAGTTGAACATATTTACCTAAGCGAGCTGTCCCGTGAGTAAGTGTGTGGCTGACGGTTTGAAATCTTATGGGAAACGAGAGGGAGAAACCGAGAGAAAAATAAAGATTGATGGATGCGAGAGTGGTGGCGTGCTTTATATTGTCAACTGAGCGAAAGCTTTGTCGACGTATATGTTTTTAGTTGTGAGAGTTGGAAATGAGAGAAGGGAATAGTAAATCCTACGGTTTTGTGAGCAAGTGTGAGTGTATTGAATGTGGCAAAGAAAGTAGGCACGCGATTATTAGGCAGTTTTTCGAGCACAGTTGGTGGGTCAAGACGTTTTGGCCGGCGGTTGCAGAGAAATGATTCGCAAGGAATGCGACAATGGCGCAGTGGCTCCCCGTGACCGGTATGTACTTCTAACAGTAGATTCTTTTTAAGAAAGTGATGTGTCAGTAGAGTGATCTTGCGAGATTTATATTTTTTTGTGTTTAAGTAAATCGATGGCACTTTCTTTATTCGTATTTAGCGGTGCATTGCTTTACGGAGATTTTGCAGCGGCCATGTTGGTCTTTATAGAGGAATGCGTAGAGGGTTGCAGATGACAGTGATTGCTTGTGTGGTACTGCTGGAGACTGCGCTCACATTTCGTGTGGTGCTTAAAAGGATCAACTGGCATATGGTAGGGAGATAGTGCTGTTTGTTGTGTTGTTTTTTTGGCTTTCGTGTCAAGTTGTGATAAAAAAAAACTTTAAATGTTTTAGTGTTTCTAAATTGATTCGCGCGGGAGGTCGTGAATTTTATTGAAAATTGTAGATTCGTGCGAGAGGACGCGAATCGGTTCGTATTTGTTTGGATTCGTGCGAGAGGACGCGAATCGGGTTGTATTTGTTTGGATTCGTGCGAGAGGACGCGAATCAGGTTTTTGACTCGTGCGAGAGGACGCGAGTCGGGTAGTATTTGTTGAGATTCGTGCGAGAGGACACGAATCTGGTTCTGTTTTGACTTGTGCGAGAGGACGCGAGTCGGGCGGTATTTGTTGAGATTCGTGCGAGAGGACGCGAATCAGGTTTTTGACTCGTGCGAGAGGACGCGAGTCGGGTAGTATTTTTTGAGATTCGTGCGAGAGGACACGAATTAAGTTTGTTTTGACTTGTGCGAGAGGACGCGAGTCGGGCGGTTTTTGTTGAGATTCGTGCGAGAGGACGCGAATCGGGTTGTATTTGTTTGGATTCGTGCGAGAGGACGCGAATCAGGTTTTTGACTCGTGCGAGAGGACGCGAGTCGAGTGGTATTTGTTGAGATTCGTGCGAGAGGACGCGAATCAGGCTTGTTTTGACTTATGCGAGAGGACGCGAGTCGGGTAGTATTTGTTGAGATTCGTGCGAGAGGACACGAATCAGGTTTGTTTTGACTTGTGCGAGAGGACGCGAGTCGGGCGGTTTTTGTTGAGATTCGTGCGAGAGGACGCGAATCGGGTTGTATTTGTTTGGATTCGTGCGAGAGGACGCGAATTAGGTTTTTGACTCGTGCGAGAGGACGCGAGTCGAGTGGTATTTGTTGAGATTCGTGCGAGAAGACGCGAATCAGGCTTGTTTTGACTTGTGCGAGAGGACGCGAGTCGGGCGATATTTGTTGAGATTCGTGCGAGAGAACGCGAATCTGGTGTGTGTATATATCAATAGAGTGGAGGTACGAAAGGATGTAGTAGATAAGACCTGCATAGAAAAATATATAAATTGAGCATACAAAAATATATTTTCATTTAATATGGCTGGCAAAAAAAAAGAAAATAGTCATTTCTATTATTTGTAAACGACACGATTCGAGCATAAAGTACGAAGATGCCACCAGAATAGAACTTCAAAACGTTGTCCCGTTGTAATGTGTGTGCTTTGTAAAGCGTAATTTCGAAGCTTTGGAAACGAGAGGGAGAAACTGAGCGATAAAACGACAGAGCGATAGGTGTGCGACGGTGTGGGTTGCAGTTGAACATATTTACCTAAGCGAGCTGTCCCGTGAGTAAGAGTGTGTGGCTGACGGTTTGAAATCTTATGGGAAACGAGAGGGAGAAACCGAGAGAAAAATAAAGATTGATGGATGCGAGAGTGGTGGCGTGCTTTATATTGTCAACTGAGCGAAAGCTTTGTCGACGTATATGTTTTTAGTTGTGAGAGTTGGAAATGAGAGAAGGGAATAGTAAATCCTACGGTTTTGTGAGCAAGTGTGAGTGTATTGAATGTGGCAAAGAAAGTAGGCACGCGATTATTAGGCAGTTTTTCGAGCACAGTTGGTGGGTCAAGACGTTTTGGCCGGCGGTTGCAGAGAAATGATTCGCAAGGAATGCGACACATACTATGTTGCGTTTCGGCTTCGCCTCATCAGAAGCCGACACTAACGTATTGTCGGAATAGATTAGCGCCGGCTTGACGCAAATCCCTCAAAACTAAAACACACTATGTGTTTCAAACAAACGACTGGTCAAACGTGATGTCCCGTTCGAGCAGAAGTTCTGTTTATGCCGATGAGACACAAGTGAAGCCGAAACTTGTCTTGGCTTAGCAGGCCTATGCGAAAGCACTATGCTATATTTCACCCTAAGGAGGAAAATTTGGTAAACACCAAAATTTCTCACTAGGCCGGCGCTAATCTATTCCGACAATACGTTAGTGTCGGTTTCTGATGAGGCGAAGCCGAAACGCAACATAGTATGAAATAAGGATTTGTGCCCTCCTGTACAAAAACTGGTTTTTACCAACAAATTTTCACCCTAGTGAGAAATTTTGGTGTTTACCAAATTTTCCTCCTTAGGGTGAAATATAGCATAGTGCTTTCGCATAGGCCTGCTAAGCCAAGACAAGTTTCGGCTTCACTTGTGTCTCATCGGCATAAACAGAACTTCTGCTCGAACGGGACATCACGTTTGACCAGTCGTTTGTTTGAAACACATAGTGTGTTTTAGTTTTGAGGGATTTGCGTCAAGCCGGCGCTAATCTATTCCGACAATACGTTAGTGTCGGTTTCTGATGAGGCGAAGCCGAAACGCAACATAGTATGAAATAAGGATTTGTGCCCTCCTGTACAAAGACTGGTTTTTACCAACAAATTTTCACCCTAGTGAGAAATTTTGGTGTTTACCAAATTTTCCTCCTTAGGGTGAAATATAGCATAGTGCTTTCGCATAGGCCTGCTAAGCCAAGACAAGTTTCGGCTTCACTTGTGTCTCATCGGCATAAACAGAACTTCTGCTCGAACGGGACATCACGTTTGACCAGTCGTTTGTTTGAAACACATAGTGTGTTTTAGTTTTGAGGGATTTGCGTCAAGCCGGCGCTAATCTATTCCGACAATACGTTAGTGTCGGTTTCTGATGAGGCGAAGCCGAAACGCAACATAGTAGAATATAATTAACTAACAAGTACACGGAAAACCCCGCAAACACGAAAACGAATTTTTGTCATGACTATTTCAACTAAAATGGCAATTTTAAAGAATAAGTTTTTAAATTTTTGCGTCGTCAATTGCTGAAAAAATGTTGCTTATGGAAGCTATCAGTTTCCTGAAAATAACCCTGAAAACCAAAATTAGCCATTTTTATTGAAAAGGGCAGTGCTCTGTATGATTATTTACCAAAAGATTTGAGAAAAGCTGTTTCGAAGTTGTGTTGTTTTAAACAATTATTTAGATAATAAATATGTTATTTAATCTGATAAAAATTGTGAATAACTCATTCTGCAGATAATACATTCCATCATGCGACTGAGGTCCGAATAAGAGACATTACCAGCTAGGCATTTCGATGTTTCGGTGCTTCAACTTAAACAGCGAGATATATTAAAATTTTGTGGCAAGAAGTTCAAGAATATAGTTATATCAAACTAAACTAATGCCCAAGCATTGAAAAAGGTGGTGTGGGTTAGTGACGAGAACAAATTATGAACATATTTGGGTCAATTTATTTACCACTATCACTATTTTTATTCTGTGAATTTGAGGCTCATAGGAAAAAAAAACAAAACAAACTGCAATTTTGTTCACACTGAAAAAAATTCTTAGATGGAATTAAAATTATCATACGATGAAAAAAATCATTATTCGTTTTCTGCAACGAAGCATTTTCGTGCATTGTAAATAGTTCGTTTCGTCTAATTCACGAACTGAAAAATGGCATCTTGATGAACGAAAAGTTTAATAGTTTTACATATTTAATGTACGGGTTATTCCACGTCAAATTTACAACCACAATTTTAATTCCTACCAAAAAAATTTCTTGCATTCTTAGCACAAAATAATTGACATCTATTTTTTGTTTTGGCTGAATACGACAGATTTTTTACAAGTTATGAGTTTTTGAATTTTATGAATTGGACCTTTTTTCAACCAATGATAACTCGAAAACTCTTAGTTGTGCGGAAAAATTTATTAATAACAAAAAGTGCGTTTTCGAATGAGCTCACCAATAAAAATCTGATATAGTTTTTTCGATATTCATGTTATGAATTCTGCAAGTGTTAGAAACAAATTGAAAAACAAGCTTGGACTAATAAGTTTTGCCTTTCTCAATAGAAAGGTATTGCAATTACTCTGAAAACCGACTTTTTAACGGAGGCCCGGAGGGCCGAGTGACATATACCATTCGATTCAGTTCGTCGAGTTCGGCAAATGTCTGTGTGTGTATGTATGTGTGTATGTATGTATGTATGTGTGTGTGTATGTGACCAAAAATGTCACTCGTTTTTCTCAGAGATGGCTAAACCGATTTTGACAAACTTAGTCTCAAATGAAAGGTGCAACGTTCCCATAGGCTGCTATTGAATTTCTAATGGATCCGACTTCCGGTTCCGGAATTACAGGGTGATGAGTACGAACATGCAGAAAATGTCGATTTTAATAAATTCTGCAATGAATGTATAAAGCTGAACATTTTTCCAAAATATGACCACAACTGCTTCGATTTGTAGTATTAGGTCACTAACATCCATTCAAAGTCTATTTGGCCACATTGGCCACCATCATCGGTTCCGGAAGCCCCGGCGGAAGTATCTAAATTCAGAATAACAGTCACATCGGTTTCTCGGAGATGGCTAAACCGATTCGACTAAACTTGGCCTCAAATGAAAGGTATTGCGTCCCCGTAAATAACTATTTAATTTCATCCTGATCCGACTTCCGGTTCCGGAGTTACAGGTTGTGGCGTGCGATCACATAGCAAATTGTGATTCAAACCGATACTCAGATGAAAGCAAAAGAGGTAAAAATTTCGCTAAAATGTCTCTTAAACAACTTAAATTTGCTGTTCTAGGTCACCGACGGCCAACCAAACTTTCGTTGACTACATTGACCACCATAGACGGTTCCGGAAGTGCCCGGGAAAAGCGGCCATCTTTCAAAATTTACGAACTCACATCAGTTTCCCGGAAATGGTTGGGCCGATTTTCACAAACTTAGTCCCAAATGATAGCTATAATATCCCCATAGATGTCTATAAAATTTCGTACGAATCGCTTATATGGGTCCGGAAATATAGACTAAATCGTCCGGTCACATATGAAATTCCCATATAAGCCGGAACTCAATTTTTTTTTTCAAAGGGGGGACCCCATGAAATTTAAGAAATCGAATTCGTATTTTTGATGCTAAACATCTTTTAAATGCATGAAACGTCGAGATTTTATGTTATCTCGAATTTTTTTTTTATAAAAATCGACCTTTTGGGACAAATGAAAGGTGCAACGTTTTTTGGGACAAATGAAAGGTGCCAAATTTTTGTTTTCAAAGGGGGGACCCCATGAAATTTCAGAAATCGAATTCGTATTTTTGATGCCAAACATTTTTAAAATGCATGAAACGTCGAGATTTTATGTTATCTCGAAAAAATTTTTTTATAAAAATTTACTTTTCGGGATTTTGCCGATTTCGCACCTTTTTGCCTTTCTCAATAGAAAGGTATTCCAATTGCTCTGAAAACCGACTTTTTAACGGAGGCCCGAAGGGCCGAGTGACATATACCATTCGATTCAGTTCGTCGAGTTGGGCAAATGTCTGTGTGTGTATGTATGTGTGCATTTTTTTTTACAATGGAGAAGACCTTTACGTCCTAGCCCAGTACACGTGCTATTGGTAGAGTCCAATCTACGGGGTGCACTGGGGGCGTGTCGGGCTCGAATAGTGACGCTGCCATTAATACCGACTAAACTCCATTGGGCTCCGCCATCATTCCTCCCAGGAACTACCTCTCGGTATTACTTCTGGGGGGATGGCTGTACTAAATGCACTCATTCACTCTCACTCACGCGTTCATACATCCTGTATGAGGCTTACTGGGTGCTCTCCCAATCGCACTTTGATTTACTCTCAAACACTCCCACATGAGGCTGACTTTTGTGCTCACCTTTTTCGTTCCTTGCGAGGCTGACTTGTGTGCTCACCTTACTCATTCCTTGCTAGGCTTACTTTTGTGCTCGCCCCACCCATTCCATGTGAGGCTGACTTGGGTGCTCACCCTATAACCTGATTCACTCTCAATCGTGCCACTCTATTGTACCCATGTGGGACATTTTTCTTAGGCCCCACTTCTGACATACCATGCGAGGGTGACTTGTGTGCTCACCTTTTTCATTCCTTGGTAGGCTGACTTTTGTGCTAGCCTCTACCATACCATGTGAGGCTGACTTTTGTGCTCACCCTTAACATGTCGTGTGAGACTGACTTGGATGCTCACCCTTTCACTCCTCTGCCACGCCATGAGGTATCGATAGCTAAGTCCCAACATACTACGCTACGACCCTCCCGTCTTGGCATGAGGCAGTCCACTTATACGCCTATACACTCACTCTTCTGTCTTGCTTCGGGGTGGCTGGGTTTACCCCTTACGCGGTTGCCAGTCGCTGCGCCAAACCTGCCTCGGCATGAACAGACCATTCACTCATTTTTTTGCGCTTGGCCTTTTTCGCTCCAGCTAACCAATTACTAGTTAGCCGTGCCCGTCGTCTGTTGCTCGGTTCGTCAGATTACCTGTAGCCTACTGGCAATCTGGATGGTAGCAGCCGAGACTGCGTTCCACTTCTCCACCGATTGACACATCCGCTGAATAAGGCTATCAGGAGTTGTGTCCCAGCCACAGATGTCAAGCATTGCTCTTCTTTCGACGTCGAACCGATGACATACGAACAGTATGTGTTCGGCAGTTTCGTCTACACCTGGGCAGTCCAGGCAGACTGGGACCTCCGCGTGCCCGACCCTGTGGAGGTACTGTCGGAAACAGCCATGGCCTGACAGGAATTGTGTCAGGTGGAAGTGAACTTCCCCATGGGGTCTTCCCACCCAGCTCGATATGCTAGGTATCAGCCGGTGGGTCCACCTACCTTTCGAGGAGTTGTCCCACACACGCTGCCATCTGGCGACCGAGGTCACCCTGGTGCGCTCAGGGGCTCCCCTATTTCCACGTAGCTTAAAGCACTCCTCATCTTCCCGAATGACCAGCCCGACTGGCATCATGCTCGCTATCATGCAGGATGCATCGTGTGATACCGTGCGGTAGGCAGATATCACTCTGAGGCACATCACGCGGTAGGTGCTCTCCAGTTTCTGTAGGTAACTGGTTACCCTCAGTGCTCTTGACCATGACGGGCCGCCGTACCTGAGGATAGATACAGCAACGCCTGCCAGTAACCTACGTCTACTGGCGCACACCTTTGAGCCGTTGGACATCATTCTCGATAGAGCCGCAACAGCAGTCGACACTCTCTTGCATGTCATGTCGTCTATAATGACTTCGAGAGACTTCAGACTTCGCTGTGAAGTGATCGCGACTTCTCCCACATGGATAACTGCATGTTGTGCCGACTTGCGGTTGTTGACGATAACTACCTCCGTCTTATGATGAGCGAGCTCCAGGCCTCTCGCGCTCATCCATTCCTCCACCGTGCTAATCGCGTGTTCTGCGGTTAGTTGTACCTCAGGAATTGACTCCCCGTAGACCTCCAAGGTTTCGTCGTCGGCAAAGCCGACGATCTTGACCCCAGGAGGGAACTTCAGTCTCAGAACTCCGTCATACATGAGGTTCCATAGCACCGGGCCTAGGATCGAGCCCTGCGGGACTCCAGCGGTAATCGGAACCCTTTTCTGACCGGCATCGGTCTCGTATAGCAGTACGCGGTTCTGGAAGTAACTTTCCAAGATCCGGTACCCACCGGTAGGCTAAGCCGGTGTAACGAGAGCGCGATGGCATCCCAGCTTGCGCTGTTGAATGCGTTCTTCACGTCAAGTGTCACTAACGCACAGTATCGAATACCTCGCCTTTTCCGTTGGATCGCTATCTCGGCAGTATTTATCACTGAGTTGAGAGCGTCCACTGTGGACTTACCCTTCCGAAAGCCAAACTGGTTGCTTGACAGACCGTCCGTACCTTCCGCGTACGGGGTTAGCCTGTTGAGGTTGATCCTCTCAAGCAGTTTGCCAGTCGTGTCGATCAGACAGATTGGTCTGTACGCCGATGGGTCGCCTGGCGGCTTCCCGGGCTTCGGCAACAGCACCAATTTCTGCCTTTTCCATCTATCGGGGAAACGGCACTCGTCAAGGCATCTCTGCATAGCTAGCCTGAACATGTTCGGGTTCGCTATGATCGCTGCCTTGAGAGCGTTGTTTGGAACTCCATCCAGCCCTGGAGCTTTGTTCATTGCTAGGGATTTAGCCACTGCGAGTAGTTCTTCATTCGTCACTGGAGCCACCATTTCGGCCGTGCCCGCACTGTCTCGTAGTGCAGGTGGCCAGGGGCTTGTGGCTCGAGACGGGAAGAGTACTTCGATAATCGTTGCCAACCGGTTCGGAGACGGTTCTGGGGGTGAGAAGCCCCCTTTGGTCCTGGCCATCACAATCCTGTAGGCGTCACCCCACGGATTCGCGTTGGCACTCTCGCACAGGTTGTCGAAACACGCTTTCTTGCTGCTTTTAATGGCCTTGTTAAGGGCCAATTTCGCAGCTCGAAACACTTCACGGCGGTTCTCTCTTGCATCCTCGGTGCGAGCTCTTTGCATCCTACGTCTAGCTCTGAGGCAGGCTGAACGTAGAGCTGCAATCTCGGCACTCCACCAGTATACCAGGCATCTACCGTTTCTTGGCAGTGTTTTTCTCGGCATAGTGGCGTCGCACGCGCGTGATAGAACAGCTACCAGCGCATCCCCGCTTAGGCTGTCGGTGTTGGCCTCCAGTCCCAGGGCCGCGGTGAAAGCTTCGCTGTCGAAGTGATTGGACTTTCACCCGCGTACCTGACAGGGACCTCCCGCCCTCGGATGCTGCACACCATAGTTGATCCTAAAGCGGATTGCCAAATGATCGCTATGGGTGTAGCCTTCGTCTACCCTCCATTCCATGCCTGGAGCCAGACTCGGGCTGGCAAATGTTACGTCAATCCACGCCTCCACTCCGTTTCTACGGAATGTAGTACATTATTAGCCATTATTAGCTAGCACAGTATCGAGTTTCGCAAGCGCCTCCATTAGCGCTTGACCCCTGCTATTTGTACAGCGGCTGCCCCACTCCACTGCCCGCTGTGACTACCGGTTTCCGGCTCACTAGATCCGACGAGAGCCTATCGATCATCTGGTTGAACTGTTCTATTGGCCACCTTGGTGGGGCGTAGTAGCTGCAATAGAACACACCATTGATCTTGGCAATCGTCACACCCTCGGCGGAGGAGTGTATTACCTCTTGAACCGGGAACCGTCCCGTTGTACAGATTGCCACCATTCCAGACCCGTCCGACACCCAATTGCCGTTGCCGGCAGGGATGCGGTACGGGTCTGATAAGAGGGTGATATCTGTCTTCGACCCCTAGACCGACTGCCACAGCAGCTGTTGGGCTGCTGCACAATGGTTAAGATTTAGCTGTGTGACGTTCACGGCTTCTTCTTATTTGCCTCTCCGAAGGGACACGAAGGTCCGCTCATAGCATGTTTATGGGCTTGCTTCTTAGCGGTGCAGATAAGGCACTTGTACGCCTTAGTGCAACCCCGCTCCTTATGCCCCTCCTCGTCGCAGCGACGACGTAATTTGCTCCTGTCTGTGTTCTTGAACTCGTAGGCTTTGTGGCCGGACTCAAGGCACCGATAGCACCTATCCACTGAAGGCGGCTGGGGTATGCTAATAGGGCATACCGACCAGCCGATCTTTAGCTTCCCTTTCTCGGTTACCTTTTTGGCATCCGCCTTCAGTAGCCTGAGGTAGGCTACCTGGGTGCCAGAGGGTCCATCTCTAAAATTCACAGAGGCCCGCTCGATTGTGACGCCGCATTGTTCCTTAACGGCTGCGACGACATCTTCTGTGGTCGTGAACTCGTCCAGATGTTTGCACTGGAGAGTCATTTCCGCCCCTAGCGACCTGACTTGGGCGCCTTCACCAAGGACCTCTTGGGCCTTATATACCGCACTAGATTGTGCGCCTCGCTTCAGCACCAGAAGCATTTCTCCCGTGTTGGTGCGTCTCACGCTACGCACATCTTGCCCAAGGGCCGAAAGGCTTTCGGCCGCCTTCATCGACTTTAGGACATCGGCGTATTTGTCCTTGTCGGTTTTTAACCACAAGGCCTCGCCTCTGTCCTTGGCCTTCTTCGCGGGCCGTGGTACCTCCGGTGTCGGTGCCGGCTTCTTCTTGGTGACCAGCGTCCAGGGGTTTGGGCCCCCCTGCCCCGGTCGCGCCGGGTTGCTGGTACCAACGCTCTGCTCAGCGAGGTCACTCTCGCCCTCGCTTACCTCAGCCAGACGGCGTTTGGCCTTAACGGTTGCACGCCGTGTGGTGTCGGTTTTTTGCACCCTCGCCTGGCGACTTCCTAAGGCGCTTCGCGTTCGACGATGGTTTGCGATTGCCCTTGCCCTTGCCTTTTCCCTTCGAGAGGAACTCGACTGCCGCTTCGAGCGACGTGGCTGCTCCATAGAAGGTGAAGGCCCTGAGTGCCTGTATCGACCTTCCCGCTTCCCTCCCTCTTGGAGGCCACTGTCTGGGTTTCTCTGTCGGACTTCTCCCGATATTCCACCCTCTTGGCATAAGCATCGAGTTGATTGATGATGTATTTTTTTTTTTTATTCAAATCGTTTATTTGATAAGGCACGTTGCGTTAGCTTAAAGGTGCCAATTTTGTTTTGTTTTACATTTTAAATTGCTTAAAACTAGGGGATTACATATTGATTTTTTAAAAATGAAACTAATGCGATTTTATAGCTATCTTATATATCTACACAAGGGGATAATATTGTTTTCGTAAGATTAGGGGGGTCATTTAGTTTTTGTGGCAATATGGTTTGACATTTTTATCAGTGAGATTATTGGAGCAAATAATGTTTAATTAAGGGGGACAATTTTTTACGACTAACTTAAAACTAGGAATAACTAGAGGGCATGATTGAATTTTGTAAAGATTCGTAATTATAGTTATTTTTGTGGGTAGTAGAGTTGGGCAATTTCAACGAGATTATATAATATAATAGTTAAAACTAGAAGAGACAAGAAGAGCTAAATGCTTCGTGATGATATTGGGGGGGGGGGGGGGGTAGGGGTGTTACTTCTGGGTATAAGAGTCAGGGGAGGGAGGGTAGACAAAGATGGCAGGGAGAGAAAATTATTTCAGTTTCAGGCATCGTGAGATCAACGGATGGATTACAAACTCGGGTGGCCTTCATCAGGGGAATCATGTACTGGGACGCCGGGTGGTCCTCCTCAAGATGGCAGGGGTTTTTCCAGACGATTTCGTAGTACGGCTCAGATGTGGATCGGCTACATTTCGAGTTAAGCGTGTTATGTTCGTGCCGTAGGTCCCGTGTTTGTTGGCTCATTCGATACAGATGGTTTGATACAGGTGGAAGAGCGTTCTGAGAATGATAAGGAGATAACAAGGGGCAGTTAGACTTGTATATTGATGGTTTTCACAAAGGTGTATATAAGGGACATATAGAGAACATCGCGGCTTGCCAGCACATCTCGAACCGGGACGTTGGTTGGTCTTCCTCGGGCCCGCAGGGTATCCATTAGCCGAGACCTGGCGGAACTGTACTCGGTGCACGCCCAGACAATGTGCTCGATGTCGTGATAGCCGTCGCCACAAGCGCAGATACCACTATCCACGAGCCCAATACGCCGGAGATGTGCATCCAGCGTGTAATGGTTTGCCATGAGTCGGGACATCACACGAATGAAGTCACGACCCACATCCATCCCCTTGAACCAAGGTTTCGTCGATACCTTAGGGATTATCGAATGTAGCCACCTTCCCAGCTCTCCACTGCTCCACGAAGTTTGCCAACTTTCGAGGGTTCTCTGATGAGTAATACTGAAAAATTCGCTGAAGCAAATTGGTCTTTCGTAAACGTCTCCTTCTAAGGCACCCACCTTAGCTAAGGAGTCTGCCTTCTCATTGCCCGGAATGGAGCAATGAGAAGGGACCCATACCAAGGTAATCTTGAAAGAGTTGTCAGATAAAGCACTCAGTAGCTCCCGTATTTTCCCCAAAAAATACGAGGAGTGCTTGCCTTGTTTCATCGAGCGAATAGCGTCAATGGAACTGAGGCTATCCGAAACGATGAAGTAATGGTCTGCGGGTAATGTTTCAATGACTCCAAGGGTATACTGAATGGCAGCTAGTTCTGCGGCGTAAACTGAAGCAGGGTCACTGAGTTTGTAGGAGGCGGTGAACTTTTGATTGAAAATACCGAAGCCAGTGGATCCTTCGAGGTTTGATCCGTCAGTATAAAACATCTTAGAACAGTCGACTTCTCGGAATTTATTATAAAAAATGTTTGGAACCACTTGTGGGCGTATGTGGTCCGGAATTCCACTAATCTCGTCTTTCATGGATGTGTCGAAGAAAACAGTAGATTCAGAAGTATTTATGAAATGCACACGGTTGGGATTGTAAGAAGAAGGGTTAATATTCTGCGCCATGTAGTCAAAGTACAGGGACATGAAACGGGTCTGAGAATTGAGCTCAACAAGCCTTTCGAAATTTTCAATCACCAACGGGTTCAAGATATCGCATCGAATGAGCAATCGATATGAGAGTTCCCAACATCGATTTTTCAACGGGAGAACGCCCGACAGCACTTCGAGACTCATCGTATGGGTCGACTGCATGCACCCTAAGGCGATACGCAAACAACGATACTGAATTCTTTCGAGTTTGATGAAATGTATGTTCGCGGCGGAGCGAAAGCAGAAGCATCCGTATTCCATTACCGACAGTATCGTTGTTTGATACAACCTAATTAGGTCTCCTGGGTGGGCACCCCACCATGTTCCGGTTATTGTACGAAGAAAGTTGATCCTTTGTTGGCATTTCTGTTTCAGATACCGAATATGGCATCCCCAAGTACCTTTCGAGTCGAACCAGACCCCTAGATATTTTACTGTGAAGACCTGAGCGATAGTTTGATCCATTAATAGAAGCTGTAGTTGTGCTGGTTCACGCTTCCTTGAAAATACAACTAGCTCAGTTTTCTCCGTGGAGAATTCGATACCCAGCTTAATAGCCCAAGCAGACAAATTGTCCAAGGTATTCTGTAATGGTCCTTGTAGATCGACAGCTTTGGGTCCCGTAACAGACACCACGCCATCGTCTGCAAGTTGCCTTAACGTGCAGGAATTGTCAAGACATTCATCAATGTCGTTGACATAGAAATTGTATAAAAGGGGGCTTAGACATGAGCCCTGGGGAAGGCCCATGTAGCTAAATCGTGATGTCGATAAGTCACCATGCGAAAAATGCATGTGCTTTTCCGACAACAAGTTTAGTAAAAAGTTGTTTAAAGTCGCTGAAAGACCATGCTGGTGCAGCTTCTCTGAAAGAATGTTGATCGAAACTGAATCAAAAGCCCCCTTAATATCTAGGAACACTGATGCCATCTGCTCTTTGCTAGCATAGGCCATTTGAATTTCAGTTGAGAGCAACGCAAGACAATCGTTCGTCCCTTTGCCCTTGCGAAAACCAAATTGTGTATCTGACAGTAAGCCATTTGCTTCGACCCAATTGTCGAGGCGGGATAGGATCATTTTCTCGAACAACTTCCGGATACAGGATAGCATTGCGATCGGACGGTACGAATTGTGGTCGGAGGCTGGTTTTCCTGGTTTTTGGATGGCGATGACCTTCACTTGCCTCCAATCGAGTGGGACAATGTTAGCCTCGAGAAACTTATTAAATAAGTTCAACAAGCGTCTCTTGGCAGAGTCAGGCAGATTCTTCAACAAGTTGAATTTGATTCTGTCTGGCCCCGGAGCTTTATTGTTACACGACAAGAGAGCAAGTGAGAACTCCACCATCGAAAAAGGTGTTTCGTTCGCGCTATCGTGAGGAGACGCGGCGCGGTAAATCTTCTGTGCCGGGGCGGAATCCGGACAAACCTTCTTGGCGAAATCGAATATCCAACGGTTTGAATATTCCACGCTCTCATTAGTACTGTTTCGATTTCGCATACGTCGGGCTGTTCCCCAAAGAGTGCTCATCGATGTTTCTCTCGTTAATCCGTCGACGAACCGGCGCCAATAACCGCGTTTTTTGGCTTTCATCAAACTCTTCATTCGCTTGTCTAACGTCGCGTACTGTCGAAAACTGGCGGGTAACCCGTCGTTCCGGAAGGTCTTAAACGCGGCGGCCTTCTCTGCGTACACGTCTGAGCACTCTTTATCCCACCAGGGATTGGGAGAACGTTTTTGTATGTTCGCGCAGGGTACTGGCCTAGTCTGAGCTTGATTCGCGCTGTCGAGAATCAAGCCAGCCAAAAAGCTGTACTCTTCCTCCGGAGGAAGTTCTTGGGTAGATTCGATGTTGTCGGATATCGCGGCAGCATAGCTCTTCCAATCGATATTTCGTGTGAGGTCATACGAAATATTGATTGATTTCAATGGCCTTGAACCGTTATTGATTGAGACTACAATCGGCAGATGGTCGCTGCCGTGGGGATCAGGAATTACCTTCCACGTGCAATTTAACCGCAGCGATGTTGAGCAAAGGGACAAGTCTAAGGCGCTCGGGCGCGCTGGAGGAGCAGGAATCCGTGTCATTTCACCCGTGTTTAAAATTGTCAAATTGAAGTTATCGCAAAGATCCTGAATTAAGGAAGACCGGTTATCATCATAGAGGCAACCCCATGCTGTACCGTGAGAGTTAAAGTCTCCTAAAACTAGTCGCGGTGCTGGCAGGGATTCTAAGATGTCTTGTAGCCGTCGGTGCCCAACCGCGGTGTTGGGGGGAATATATATGGAAGCTATGCAAAGGCTTTTACCTTTGGTTGTTACTTGACAAGCGACAACTTCAATACCTGTTATCGAGGGAAGGTTAATTCTGTAGAAGGAATAGCACTTTTTGATCCCCAAAAGCACTCCTCCATAGGGGGTGTCTCGATCCAGGCGAATAATATTAAAGTAGTGGAAGTTGAGTTCTATGTCGGAAGTTAACCAAGTTTCACATAATGCAAATGCATCGCAACTCAAATTATTTATTAAAATTTTGAAGGAATCGATTTTCGGGATGATACTTCTGCAATTCCACTGTAGAACAGTGATCAAATCCGTGACCTCGTTCGATGAGTTAGCCATCGAAGGATACAATCGCTGAGAGGAGGGGCCATTTAGCAGTCAACTGCTTCAAAAATGTTCTCACTGTAGGGAGAAAAGCTAACATAAGACTTTTAATAGGATCAGTAATATTGAAAGTTTTTATTATCCAGTCCACTATGTCCGAGAGTTTTATAATTCCAGTGCTGTGATTACTCTCGAACTGAAACAAAGGAACACTTGGGATTTTTGATGTTCCTGGAAGTGCTGGGAACTCCTTCACTGAGCTTAATCCTCCGAGACCAGGAGCTAATTGCTTCGGTTTGGTTGCAACACTTCCAATAGATGTGACTTTCGGAGCCCCCTCAAGGGACACCTTCTGGCCTTTACAAGGAACTTTACGAGAGGAAGTGTTCCTCCTCTTCCTATAAATTCTAGGCACCCTAGTAGATGTTCCCTCTTGTGGGTTATCAGCCTCGCCCTCGTCAGGAGGCAAGTGAGTATAGATGTTTGCTGAGGATGGTGGCGTAGCATTCTTTAACATTTCTGCGAAAGAATGTTTGGATCGTCCCGCAAGGGAACGTTTCAGTTTATCCCCGCGTAGTTTGTACGCGGGACATGCCGAGATATCATGCAGACTCTCCGCACAGTAAGGACACTTTTCGGCTTGCTTACTGCACGAATCATCTAGATGATTCTCCCCGCATTTTCCACAGCGGGCCTTGTTGCTACAATGGGTGGCTGTGTGACCCAGTTGTTTACACTTTGTGCAATTCATGACCCGCGGCACAAACAGACGCACAGGCAGACGAACCTTGTGCAAGAGGACGAAATTTGGCAAAGCGGTACCAGCGAAGGTCACCCGATAAGAGTTTGATTGGGGGTACGTTTTTGAACCATCCCCCGCAACTACTACTGAGTGCAAACGTTTGCACTCAAGTATTTTAACTGGCTGAAGTAAGCGGTCTCTGAATCGGCCAACCCCGTACTTCAGCAGATCCTCGCACGTCAAACTCTCATCGGTTACGACGCCTTCGGATTGTACTCTTACAGCCGGAATATACACGTTATAATCCCGCGTAAAGTGCTCACAGCAAGCAATATCGTTTGCCTGCTTTGAGTTGGCTAGCAACACCCTTATCTTGTCTGAGCGGACCTTTGAAATTTCGGTCACAGCCGAGAACCGTTCCGTCAGGTCTCTAGAAATCTGAAGAAGATTCAGTGATTTAGTCTTGGGCCGAAAGAAGACCACAAATGGACCAGTTGAGAGTTCTGGATAGCATTTGGGCCGGGGGGGAGCCTCAGAAGTTGAACCCGATTCAACTTCCATTTGACCATCCGGAGAGGGAACCATAGAAAACGTCAACGCACGGGGTCAGCGCCCGCGCAGACGGAAGAAAGCAATAAATGTGTTACAAAAGACAAAAACCACTTAGCTTTAAACTAGTGTCCAACGACGAACCGATCCAGCTTATACAGCTGGCTATTGTTTAATCCTCACACGCGAACAAAAGACTGAGGACCGAACCAAACTGGCAAAATAACCTTGAATGCGGATTAAAACTATTCTTTATCGCCTCACACAGCACTACGGACTAGAAAAAACAACCTCTGTCTCGATGGAGAGCTCGAAAACGAATGATTGATGATGTAGATGTATGTCTTACAAATATCATCACAACCTACAATTCTTTACTTGCAGAAAACACTAGAACGGTCTCCAAAACTTTTAAATGTAAAGGCGTTTTTTGCCGCTGGATCAATTTCGATTTGTGGACACTGATTAGAATCAAAAGTAATTATCTGAAACGAGTAAAAAATAACCCCAATGATGAAAACCTCAAAGCTCTTCTGCAACACATAACTAAAAAAGTTAATGTAATGAAAAAGCGGTGCAAAAAGGCCTACTTTGAAAACCTTCTATCCAACATAACTCATTCAAAACTTTGGAAGAATATTAATACCATTTTTGGTCGTTCAAAGTCGGATGTTCCCATCAGCCTAATTTGCAACGATATCAGAGTCACTGAGACTAAAGAAGTATGTAATGTTTTCAACGAGTATTTCTCTAGCATTGGCAAAAATTTGACTGACAATATTCCCACGAGTCCCAACTCAAATCCTATTACAAATATACAACACGCCCAAGAAACAATCTTCTTGCGTCCTGCAACCATAAACGAAGTGATCCTTTTGATTAAAGACCTCGAAAAAAATAACAGTTGTGATCCTGATAAGATCCCCGCTAGTGTTCTTAAGAGTAACTGTACCGCTTTTGCAAACATCCTAACCAAAGCTTTTAATTTAATAATTCAAACCGGCAGGTACCCAGACTGTTTAAAAATAGCCCGAGTAATTCCAATTTTCAAAGCTGGTGATCCAAACCAACCTTGCAACTATAGACCAATTTCAACATTGTGCGTTTTCGATAAAATTCTTGAGAAATTGCTCATCACTCGACTACTCGAGTTTTTGAACAAACACAACATAATTTACAACTACCAGTATGGGTTCAGGCAGGGCTGCAGCACTTTAATTGCAATGACCGAACTAATTGACTCCATCATTAGTCAAATTGATAGCAAAAGAATTGTTGGTGCCCTTTTTCTGGACCTAAAAAAAGCATTCGATACTCTGGATCACTCAATCCTGCTTAAGAAGTTAGAATGCTATGGTATCAGGGGATTAGCAAATCATATTATTCGTAGCTATCTGTCGTATAGGAACCAATTCGTATCTATTGGAGACTCGTGTAGCTCTTATAGACCAATAGAAATAGGAGTGCCCCAAGGCAGTAATATTGGGCCACTGTTATTTTTATTGTATATCAATGACCTAGGTAGACTCGGGTTAAAAGGGACTCCTCGTCTTTTCGCGGATGACACAGCGTTGTTCTACCCGAACAACAACTGCCTGGATATTGTACGCGACATTGAATCGGATTTAAAAACACTAACGACGTATTTCAACGAAAACCTTCTTTCCTTGAACCTATCAAAAACTAAATATATGCTGTTTCGTTCATCTAGAAGAGCTATAGGCGTGCATCCAGACCCAAGAATGGGACAGTCTGTAATTCAGGAAACTAACTGCTTCAAATATTTAGGACTTCACTTAGACCCCACGCTCTCCTGGATTGAGCATATAACATCTATAGAGAGAAAAGTTGCATCGTTATGTGGGGCTATGCGTAAAGTATGTTCTTTTGTTCCCCAGCACGTACTTCTAAAATTTTATTATGCGCACATCCACTCATTACTGAACTACCTTGTATCTGTGTGGGGCCGTGCCAGTATCTCGAATCTGAAAAAGCTACAAACGCTTCAAAACAGATGTCTTAAAATTATTTATAAAAAACCATTTATGTACCCTAATATTTTATTATACAATAATAATGCCCATAACATTTTACCTTTGCTTGGGTTGACTAACTACCAAACAATAATATACATCCACAATGCTTTGCATAATACTATTGCTCAATACAACAATCTAGAATTTACAACAGGCATTCGAGCTCACAGCACTAGACAAGCCAATCATTTATTATACTCCAGAGTATCCACGAACCTTGGTCAAAGACGCATTTCTTTCATCGGACCTAAGTTATTCAACCAGCTTCCTACTGATTTAAAGCAAATAACATGTCGCACTCGTTTCCAAGCAAAATTGAAACTAATTTTAAAAAATAAAATAGGAGAATTTTTAATTTAAATTTCGTTCACCACCAATCGAGCTTATTCCTTTAGCTATTTGGTTAACATTTTTTTAATAAAAACAATTGATAAATGCATTTTTCTAGCAATTAGTAATAAATAAATTTAAATTATTATGAGCTTCCTGCAAAGCTACGATGGGACCCTTAAAAGGATTCTTTTCCGCTGGGTACTCGCCGTAGCTTCTTGTCAAATTTTGTGTTTTGTCGGTCTCGTATTGTTTTTTTGTTCTCAGCGTTTCCGCGATTCGTAACTTTGTTTTGTTGTGCTGACCTTTTTTTTGTACGCTGAGAACTGATGTGTCCACTACCAGGGGGCTCCGTTTGTGAGCTTTTTGGTGTGGGGGTAAGAGGCGGGCTATTAAAAAAAAAAAACAAAAAAAAGCCTGCTGTTTCTGTCTTGCGACACGAACAGTTTTTCGGAGTTCCAGGAGACTCTGTTTTAACTCCTTGCTTATGTTTTGCTTTGCGCTAGTGTACTCGATTATTGAATCGAGCTGCTCCACCACTTTGCGCATCGCCGATAATGGCCCGTCCGGTGCGTTGGTAGGGCTATTTCCTACCGCTGCTGGGGGTCACTGGTGCTTTCAGATGCAGCACTCATCGCTCCACTACTCTCCCCACGGGGGGATACCTCGCCAAACCACCTCTAGCGAAGGGGTTTGGCACCTCCGTTTGTTTACTATTTTTGTTTTTGTTCTCCATATCAGATCCCACGAGTAGCGCAAGAATAAATGTCCGCCACGCCAGAGCTCCGCATTAGCGTGGTAAGGGACGCTTACTGTGGGGGTTGCCCAGGTACCCCACAGGCTCCGTTAACGATCGAGCATCTTTTTCACCCCCTCGATGACTCATCCCTCGGCACGGGTCGCTTCACGCCTTGGAATTGGGGTTATGACCTACCTTGCTTTACGTGGTGACCTCGGCCCAGATCATCACAACCATCCTCCTTTACCAGGGCTTTGGACCTGTAGCTCTGGTTCTCAATAGTTCCATGTACATATATTATTACAGACATGCCACTATTGAGATCCGTCATTCGCTAGCGGAATTATGTATGTGTGTATGTATGTGTGTATGTATGTATGTGTGTATGTATGTATGTGTGTGTATGTGACCAAAAATGTCACTCGTTTTTCTCAGAGATGGCTGAACCGATTTTGACAAACTTAGTCTCAAATGAAAGGTGCAACGTTCCCATAGGCTGCTATTGAATTTCTAATGGATCCGACTTCCGGTTCCGGAATTACAGGGTGATGAGTACGAACACGCAGAAAATGTCGATTTTAATAAATTCTGCAATGAATGTATAATGGTGAAAATTTTTCCAAACTATGACCACAACTGCTGCGATTTGTAGTATTAGGCCGCTAACACCCATTCAAAGTCTATTTGGCCACATTGGCCACCATCATCGGTTCCGGAAGCCCCGGCGGAAGTATCTAAATTCAGAATAACAGTCACATCGGTTTCTCGGAGATGGCTAAACCGATTCGATTAAACTTGGCCTCAAATGAAAGGTATTGCGTCCCCGTAAATGACTATTTAATTTCATCCTGATCCGACTTCCGGTTCCGGAGTTACAGGTTGTGGCGTGCGATCACATAGCAAATTGTGATTCAAACCGATACTCAGATGAAAGCAAAAGAGGTAAAAATTTCGCTAAAATGTCTCATAAACAACTTAAATTTGCTGTTCTAGGTCACCGACGGCCAACCAAACATTCTTTGACTACATTGACCACCATAGACGGTTCCGGAAGTGCCAGGGAAAAGCGGCCATCTTTCAAAATTTACGAACTCACATCAGTTTCCCGGAAATGGTTGGGCCGATTTTCACAAACTTAGCCCCAAATAATAGCTATAATATCCCCATAGATGTCTATAAAATTTCGTACGAATCGCTTATATGGGTCCGGCAATATAGACTAAATCGTCCGGTCACATATGAAATTCCCATATAAGCCGGAACTCAATTTTTTTTTTCAAAGGGGGGACCCCGTGAAATTTCAGAAATCGAATTCGTATTTTTGATGCTAAACATCTTTTAAATGCATGAAACGTCGAGATTTTATGTTATCTCGAAAAAATTTTTTTTTATAAAAATCGACTTTTTGGGACAAATGAAAGGTGCAACGTTTTTTGGGACTTTTTGGGACAAATGAATTTTTTTTTTTCAAAGGGGGGACCCCATGAAATTTCAGAAATCGAATTCATATTTTTGATGCCAAACATCTTTAAAATGCATGAAACGTCGAGATTTTATGCTATCTCGAAAAAAAAAAAATTTATGAAAATTTACTTTTCGGGACTTTGCCGATTTCGCACCTTTTTTCAATTTTATATTAATGTAGCTGTTTTTTCTTTTACTAAATTTTAGAACTCGAATAATGATTTCTTTTCTTGTATATAGTTGTCATGTCGTGTATAATAAAAATGTTATATATACATTTGGAAGCTTATAATGAATATAAACAACGCAAAAATTATCGTGTTCATGATTGAGAAAGGCACAATTGCACCGCTAGGTGGATTAAAACAGGTTTTTCAATTTTATATTAATGTAGCTGTTTTTTTCTTTTACAAAATTTTAGAACTCGAATAATGAATTCTTTTCTTGTATATAGTTGTCATGTCGTGTATAATAAAAATGTAATATATACATTTGGATGCTTATAATGAATATAAACAACGCAAAAATTCTCGTGTTCATGATTGAGAAAGGCACAATTGCACCGCTAGGTGGATTAAAACATGTTTTTCAAGGGGAGTGGGCGTAGCGTATTGGTAAATCGATTGCCTTGTACGCAGCGCACCTGGGTTCGAGTCCCGACCCCGCACATAGGGTTAGAAATTTTTCCTAAGAGATTTTTCTAACCCGAAGAGGCGAATGACCTTAAGGTTAAAACCTCTATAATTGAAATAAAAAAAAAAAAAAAAAAATGTTTTTCAATTTTATATTATGTAGCTGTTTTTTCTTTTACAAAATTTTAGAACTCGAATAATGATTTCTTTTCTTGTATATAGTTGTCATGTCGTGTATAATAAAAATGTAATATATACATTTGGTAGCTTATAATGAATATAAATAACGCAAAAATTATCGTGTTCATGATTGAGAAAGGCACAATTGCACCGCTAGGTGGATCAAAACAGGTTTTTCAATTTTATATTTATGAAGCTGTTTTATCTTTTACAAAATTTTAAAACTCGAATAATGATTTCTATTCTTGTATATAGTTGTCATGTCGTGTATAATAAAAATGTAATATATACATTTGGAAGCTTATAATGAATATAAACAACGCAAAAATTCTCGTGTTCATGATTGAGAAAGGCACAATTGCACCGCTAGGTGGATTAAAACAGGTTTTTTATTCTATGAAAACATTTATAAATTTATTGAGGACCTTATTACTTTACGAGATAATTCAATTAACGCTGGCCTATAACATGGAGCTTAGTGTAAAATTGCCCTTTTTAATGTTTTAATTATAATATCTCGAAAAACATTTTGAGATCCACTGCAAAATTTTTACACAATAATATGATTTTTATTATTTGAAGAAAAAATCGATCCAATCTTTCAAAAAAAAATTAAATTTAAATCTTATTTTTCGGGCTAGCTCATGCGAAAATGCAACTTTTAATATTTAATATGTTTTCCATGCATCAAATACTTTTCGAGCCAACAGCGATTGAAAAATGTTCAATTTTTCTAACGTCATAAGTTGAAAGCTCATACCTTGAAGTAAATATTTTATTCAGCCATAACAAAAATACCTGTTAAATATTTAAAGCTAAATAATGCAAAAAAAAAAAATTGGAATGAACTAAAATTTTATTTGTAAATTTGACGTTGATTAGCCCGTACGGTGCATAAAAGTTATCATCGATGTCTAAACTAGTTTTCGTCAATGAAACGAAATGATTCGTTCTTTTATCAATTGTGTTATATAGAATAAATATTTTTGGAAAGGGTAAATTAATTTTTCGTACATAAAAGGAAAAAAATCGTATTTCCATATTACATCGGATCTTTTTGGATCGATGTTTGACAACATCGATTTAATTTCAAAGTGAAGTCTCCCTTTTGCCAGTAGTGAGTTACTAGCTACTCTGGCTACTTAGGTTCTGGAACAGTGCGGCTGCTTTTGCGATCCGGATGGATTTCTCTACAGGTGCAGATGTGATAACTTCTAACGGCTTCACTATCTGGTGCGTTCTTTCCACACAATAACCTTACTTTAACGTTGTGATATTATTTGGTGGTTTCACTTTGCACTTTCACTTTTACTGTAGATTAATTTCACACTACTGGTCCCTATTCGGGCGCCATTTAAGACTTCTCTAAATGAGAAAGTCAAAAAAATATAATTTTTTTAGAGCTTGTGCTCTTTATTCCAATCTTCACTTAAGACTAATTCCAATTCTTTTTAAGACTAACTTATATAACTCCTGCCCTTGATGAATGCTTATGGATGCGGGTGGTCTTCCAGGAACTGTTTATTTAGAAGCTGCATTTCCCACGAACTATTCCCTTTATGCGACACTTCTCACGAACTGTTTATCTGCTACGACGGATGTATAGTTTATTTTATGATCCTAATAATGCTGATGAAAAACAGATATCGATGATGGGTGGTCTTGGCTGTTTATCCAAACTGTTCGATTATTTACTTGGCCTTGATATTGAATGATATCTGTTTTATGTCGATGCAGTGCTAACTTTATTTAATCACTTCTGCAGCACCATCCTGAACACGTCCGGATATGCTAGGATCGCAGCCTTCAGCGCCACGTTTGGTATTCTATCCGGACCGGGGGCTTTCTTTGATTTCAGGCACTTCGATGCTTTGTCGAGCTCATCGTTACTTACCGATCGTCCGTGTGTGCTCCTTCTCCTTCACCGTACCGTGTTGGTTTCCAGATAGTTGGATCGTACTTCTGGAAAAGACCCTCGATAATTATATTCAGCTTACTCGGGCACATTTTGGCTTGCGTCGTCGGACCCTTCATTTTTGCCATCACGACTCGGTCCGCGTCGCCCTAGGGATTAGCGTCTACTTCTCGGCACAGCTCTTTGGGGCAATCTGATTTTTCAAGTCTGGTCTCCCATTTTAAAGCGGCCCTAGCTTCCCGAAGCGCTACCTAGCGCTCTGCTCTATCTGACTCCAATAATGCTCTCTGCTTGTCCTTCTGGCTCTGAGACAAGCAGTGCGTGGTGTACTAAACGTCTCGTTCTACCAATAAGCTGGCCCTGTTTATTACATGGTTCCAGTTTTCGAGGCATTTTGGCGTTACAAGCCGCCACAATCCTTCTTGTAAGATTAGCCGTACCCACGTTCTCGGTCCAACAATTCGACCGAAATGCCTCAACGAAGAGGTCTTTGTTGAAGGCTTTCGTCTTCCGCTTTCGCTCACCATGCTACAGCAGACTTCCGTTGACCAATACGGTAGCGAATCGCCTGGTGGTCGCTATGTGTATATGTTTCGCATACTCTCAAATCCATGTTCGCCCTCAATGAAGAACTACAGATACCCCTCTTGTGTTGATTACTCTCCACGCCCCAGGCGTTGAAGTAACCACCAATGACTACCGGCTTCCTACCGATCAACTACTCGGATAACTGCTCCAGCATTAAAATAAACTGCTTTACTGCCACCTTGGAGGAGCGTAATAGCTACACATGAAGACGCCGTTGATTTTGGCGATCACGAATCCCGCATATGAGCGTTCTACCACTTCTTGAATGGGGAATCTGCCCATAACTTTTATCACAGCCGTTCTCGATCTACTCGCCACCTAGCATCCGTTATCAGGGAGCACTTGGTACGGGTCTGCAATCAAAGTGACATCACACATAGTTTCTGTCATAGACTTCTAGAGCAGTTGCTGTGCGGCGTCACAGTGATTCAGATTTATCTGGTTTATCTCAATTACCATCATGTGTGTGTATGCACACTAATGTCATGTTGCAATGGCTAAACCGATCTTAACAAGATTCAAATGAAAGGCCTAATGTGGCCATTACATGTTATTATTTTTGTTTTTGGCTATGTTGTTTGCTTTCTAAGATATGGGTGATTTTATTAAAATACGATATGCTTTAAGCATATAACTTTCAAACAAAGCAATTCAGTTCTCACTTACCAATTGTCAATAACTAAAAATCAGTTCGTTTCATGAAGAGTATTTAGTATATCTTCTGATCTCGCGCAAAGCAGAAGCAAAAAAATGCTACGCTATAGCAGGCTATAGGCACCAGTGAAGCAAGTCAGCGTTTTGCTCTATATCAGTGCACAAACAATATTGCATCGTTGCCCCTGGCTGCGGTGTGAAATGAGTTTGCAAAATGAAACAAAAGTGCCCGTGCTACGGGATGATGCGATTTCGATCGACTTTAATAAAACTCGTGTTAGACCAACAGTTCAGGAAGTGGAACAATTAGTGTAAGTTAAAATGAAGCCTAATCTCGCTGAAATTACGTACATTCAGCTGCACCACGTCAAAACTGTGTTTTGATCACGTTTAGAAGATTGGCACAGGCAGAAAATTTCATTGCAAAGAAGAACATGCAACACGAGGTCGACTTTAATAACACCAGAATCAAGATCCTCGTACATATGGAAAACGATATTGTGCGGATCCATGATTTGCCCTTGCGCAATAAGGAAGAGTAACTCAAACGAATCATGATGCAATATGGAGAAGTAGAATCTATTACGAATGAAACCGGAGAAATTTTTTTCAGAGACATTTCCAACGGCGTTCGTATTGTGAGGATGCGAGTGACTAAACCAATACTTTCTTACACGACTCTCGACACCGAGGGAAGGCGTAACCTAAAGGCAATCAACGTTAATCACATATCCCGGGCAGACCCCAACATGCCAATTCTGTAACCATACAGCCCACTACGGAAAAACATGTGCCGAAGCAACTAGTCAAAACTCATCTACTACAGCGAACTCTAACAAGCAGTCCCCAACACGTACAGATAAACCAAAACCAACGATCCAATTAATCAATAATGCAGGTACAACGATCACGACAGCAGGAAAGTAGTACCGATGATGACATGGACGTGAACGATAACGCGAGAAAAGGCAGACTGAATGACCCTCAAGCTGCTTCACCGCCAAGGAAATGGATCTCAACCCGCAGAAGCAAGCTGCGTCAACAAGATCTAACAAACAATCTTAGAACATTTTTATTTTTACTTATTGTAAAAACTTAAAAGATCCACGGCTCAATTGTGCTAACGCATTGAGCCGTGTCAAATAAACCATTAGAAAATAAAAAAAGAATATTGCTTTGCTGGTATTTTAGGGACAAAACTAAACCGATATTGAATATAGGGGATGAAAACACATCTATGTAATTCATAGAATTTTAATCCGAAAACTTTTTGTGAATTTACTCAATAATGAATTAACTGTTTCTCAAAAATTAATACGTAATTTCACTTTGAGAACAAAGAAATGTAAGTTCACTTCAAAGTGATTTTCACAGCTTCTGCATCCACCTCTGGAATTAAGCGTTCCGTTGTGAGGTAGATGTTGGATGGTATACCCGACCAGAAGGAAATAACACAATTATAACTCATGCTGATATTTTGTTACGAAAAATTTCCTGTCAAATTTTATTATAAAGTAGAAACCGTTAGGTGTTAAAATAACAAAAATTCTAACAAAAAACTACAAGGGGCAGCCCTATGGAGTTGCACGAACTGTAGACGTAGGACTATACTATTTAATATAAAATATTTATTTTCTTAGTACTTAGTGTGTGGGAAAAAACACCCGGACCGGTGAAGAAAAATCAAATTTTAGACAATATAATCACATCTCATGTATAGAACAAGCTTTCTAGTTGCTCTCAAGCAGATCCTAAAAGTTCAAACACCCATGGATAACCCCAAGTTTGTAGATGTGTTTCGATGTCACAGGATTGTAAAATGGTTAATATTACATCATGAAAATTCAATTCTTCCGTGACATTTTTTTTTGCGGCCGCGCTTAGCCCATCTGTCATAATATCGTGATTTTGCATAGCGAATGGCTGAATGATTTTGTTCCAAAAAACAGCCCTGCGTTATGCAACACTTTGTGCAGATTGATTATACCAGTTGCAAGTGGGGCCAAATTCACCAAGTTCCGTAAAATTCCTTTTAAATTACGGAATTGATAAAATTGGTTAGATGAGCTAAACTAATTAATCAAATCCTGTTTTAAAAACTGTCCTTGCGTTTAAACCAAAATGGGAAGCTTATTACTACCACTACATTACTTAATTTCAAGCGCAAATAGCAAATACATGTGCTAGTTAAACCAAAAATTTACTGGCAACATTACAGCGGTATTTGGGAAGCAGTTGGAGCGGTCGCCTGTTGGACGACACAGGGTAGCGACCCTCCACAGCCAGTGTAACGGACTTTTAGCTCAGCTACACTGGCTGTAAAAACACAGCGCAGTGATCTGCTTCGCCAGCCGTTCAAAAGGGAACTGAGCGTGTCTGGCCAAGTCCGTTCTTTAAATAGTCGATGATGACGTCATTCACAGAAGCGTTGCGCGCTAGGTACACCAATCCGTCGTACAGGGCTTGGGAAGCGCTATCTTCTGTGTGTTAATGCGCGATATTTTGACAAGGTTGTATATTATTTAATTTTTTAATGCCATGATATCAAAAATCTTTGGGTTTATCTATTGGAATCTATTCTTAGAAGTATTTCGGGGCGATTTGCGCAAAAAAATTGAAAATTTATCGTGAGATGGCTGAATTATATGCGTTTAAAATTGGACCACTTTTCGTTACATACCATTTTTGTAGAATTTTCAACGTGTACCCCTATATCGAAAACAAAGACGTAGTCCTACGTCAAAATTGTCTACGAATATCACATTTATAACACATGTTGATAGCAATATAACACGATCATAACAACTTGAGATAGCATAGCTTGTATTACTTATTGTATAATATCAATGATTTTAGCGTGCACGTCTAAAAATAGAATACGAGAAAAATAAAGCATATATTAGGGCGTTTTTGCTTTGGAGCAAAAAGCTTCCTGCAGCAAAAGCTTTTATAGCATTGCCAAATAATTTACATACCTGCTGGGTGATTGTTATTGTGAGCATATGACAAGCAGATTATTATTTGTCGATATTGCCGCTTTGAACCTGGGTATTCTGAGTTTGATGGTGAAGTTTCCTGCATGAACCAACGACGTTGTTTTCGACTGAGGTTTAACATTAGCATAATATTCCACGCATCCGTCAAGGGCAAAACGATTATAGATGCAGAAGACGTTTCCAGAACGCACACATTGAACCTTGCCCAAGCCTAAGTGCTGTTTGTTTTCCTGGTGTCATACGCTTTGTTTTTATTCAATTTCAGTCACTAATACAGCTGCCTGTATGACGATAGACTGAATAGCTTTATAATATCTTTTCAGATTAGGAAAGAGGGGCTATTTTTAGATTCTAAATAGTGCGCTTTGGCGCTTCTCTTGTACGTTAACGTGTTTTACATGGTTTTTAGAAATAATGTCGATGCGACATGGTAACATTGAGCGGATATTTAACGTAAATGGTTTCACGAAAAATACAACAAATCTTATTTGGGATTCCGCATAGATTCAAAGCAATGAATGAGTTTTGAGATTTCAAAATAAATCTCTTTTAAGGATTTGTTATTAGCATTTTTGATATGGGGAAGACTAAATAAACCAGTACAATTTGATTTCAATTCGCGTTTCTTTCATTTGGACTGCATGATACTTTCTGCATATTCTTCGAAATAACTTCAAAGCTTTTTATAATAATGGCTTTAACATTTAAATCATGCGCCTCCTACTCGAAGTTGTGTGTCAGAAGAGTGTCTCAGAAAATAAGAAATGTCATCTCTTAATCCAACTGAAACCAAGTAAGTCAATCAAACACCTCACTGACAAGTTCTCCGACCACTTGCATCTAAAACTTGTCTATACTCAAACTGCGGAATTTTTAAAATCCAAATAAAAAATCAAAAGCTTCGAAGATTTGCTTTAAAAAGACTGTACTTACTGTAACATCATCGTTGTATGCGTACATTGATATCATATTATTAATCCAATGATAGCACCAGAAGATATAATATTGATATAAGTTTTCTTGCATTCCTGATCGGTATATCATAAAGATAACACAGATAGTAACAAATATCAACATGAGATATAAATTTGATAGTTTTCTGTTATGATGTTCTGATCGGGTATGGAGACACAGATCATCAAATAATCCACCTAGTAGTGAGATAATAGATTTCTCATATAATGCTTATTCATATTGTACTCGTCGCATCACCGAGAGCAACTATACTTTTGAATACCAAAATTCATGTGAAAACTTGACTTCTTTCACAAGATTTGGGTTATACTGGTCATGGCTCAAAAATTACCAGTTGCGCGTTATTTATGATTGGGCAAGGAATCAAAATATCGCATGGTATATAAAAATAATCTCTTTCTATTCGTGTTTGTGAAAACTGTCACGACCAACATCTATTTTGCTATTTCTCTATCCATTTTTAAATTGTATCATAAGATCTTCTACTAATCTGAAAGATTTGTTAATGTCCAACCCAATTTGATGTGTGAGATGCAATTGTGTAGGTTTAAGAAAACACAATTTTTTTTGTCGGCTATTTCGCTGTTAATTGGTATTGTATTTTAGTACAAACTCACGGAAACAAATTCAATATTACATCCTACTGGGTAAATAAAAATATTTGTGTTTTGAGAAGACTATAACTAATTTATGGTTAAATCCTGCTTTTTGAAAATTTGTATTTCTGTATCTTACTCTCATCTCATTTTAGGAAGACTTAAAAATTAACGTTAAACATTTTGAATTTCCTTTATAAAAATATCTCTTGGTCTTTAGCGCAAAATAATCTTCACTTTTTTGCAATATGATTTTGTTAAAGTTTATAGAATTGACCATTTTTCAATCCCAGATAACTCATGAACTATTGATGCATGGATTTTTTTTACGAATAATTAAAGTTGCGTTTTCGTATGATCTGACTGGATTTGTTTTTAAATATTTTAATCATTTGGCTTATATAACCTGCAATAAACCAAATCAATTTGCAATCACCACACTTTCAATTAGAAGTATGATTTGGCATAAAACGTTAATAGAAGAAAATGATGCGTATTTATTGTAGTTTAAGATAACATTGTGGGTTATTGTGGTAATAATTCCTCACGAATGAAAATTGGAACTTTGGGCTGGATAACAGCATTTAATTTCTGCGCAAGCTGCTGGTAGGGTTGGGAGTACTGGTTTTACCATTACCGAAAACCGGTAAAACCGTCCAAATATTCAATACCGAAATACCGGTTTTGCAACAATGAAAAACCGGTATTTTTGTAAGCAAAAACTATTTAAATAATTTTTCATTGTTTTTTATAATAGAGCTTTCGAAATACTTTAAAAATATTTTCACCTACCAGTGTTAGAAGTAAGATCGCCTGCTTTGGGATACTTCAATGTTTTTGTATAAGCAGTGGAATGCAGCTCGATCGAACTTCAGCACATGGCTGTATTAAATTAGTGAATCAGTTTCCTTTCTTCGATTATTCTTGCTAATAGTAATAATGCTATTACGCGCGCGAATGTTAATTGCATAACAATCTGCATCATATTCAATCGTTTGTGGAGAGAGAAATCAACTCATAGTTATAATAATACGATGAAAATTATTTATATTTCGAAATCTTCAATTACACAGCTATTAGCATATTAAGCAGTCACATGTCGCTTGAATCAACTAAACAACACTCTCGACAATCAGTTGTCCGGAGTTGAAATAGCATTTTTAACAATCTGAGAATCTGTTATAAATTCTCGTAGCTAGCTGCCCAGAGCAATAAACACATGATAACACTTCTCCAAGTTGCTTAGACTTGTGCAATTATTTACCCCACCCCACTGACAAAATTCCTGCCCGTGGCAAACGTGGAGATGCAGAGGTATACACGCTCTCCATAACAACATTTGTTACGCTAACATTTCGTTCCTTCCCAGATGGCTGTAAGGATGCGGCAGACATCGTCATTGGCAATATAACGTACAGAACATTCGATTGAGGATGCATAGCTACTCCCAGGTTCCATTCGCAAATTTTCTGTGCAATTTCGCTTGTTCTGTTCAATCAAGGATTAGCAATTACGAGTTGTACGGTCATCCTGCTCATGCTCAATTGGAAAAGGAAGCAAATAAACTCTGGTTTTCAAGACGAGGTGGATTTGATGCTTAAGCGGTTTCATATACGAAGTAGTACTGTTGTAATGGGTATTTTGAATACTGGCGACAAAATAGACAGAGATTATCCTGACCTATAACAAATCTAAAACGTTTTTGATGCGCTGGAGCTTGGTTCAAACATTTTACTATTTTCAATATATGTTGAAGCATTTGTATAATGAGAAAACAGCAATTTTAGGTCTGTTTTCGAAGTAATGGTTTGTCAAATCTCTGAACGTCTTCTGCATTTAGCTAACCTGCTATGCTTTTTGGTAAAATAATCGAGTTAAAAAACATGACAACATGCACATGTTTCATGCTGCGATGCAGAAACAAGCTACCGAATCACATCAGGGGTTCTCAAGTAACGTCTGTTGAGCGATTACTTTGTTAATAAAGTATGAATGGGCATGGAACCAAGTTAAATGCGACTGCTTTGTAAATTAAATTTAATTTTCTTTATTTCTTTTTGATTACCGGTTTTTACCGGTTTTTTTCATTTTCATTACCGAAAATACCGGTTTCTCAAAATGCCTCGGTTTTCCCAACCCTAGCTGCTGGTAAACATCACTGGTTGCTTTTTTCCAGTATCTGGTCATTGAAATAGCATCCTTAGTCATGTTTCCATTCTATATATTTATAGAAAAAGTGCATTTAGATTAGGTGGAATTTCTATATACTTCGACTATGTGGAATTCCGGGCAGTTTAGGGAGTTCATCCCATTCTCAAGAACGTTGACGTTACTATCTCTGAACCGCTGTTGCGTGTTCTTACTGTAGTGGCTGCTCGCAAAATCTGGCAAAAAATTGGGAGGGCAACGGTGAGACCTAACTAATCACTAGACGCTTTTTAGACAATCTTTGTTGCAGAACTCGGTTCATATTGTTGGTTGTGATGAACATCGGAGTCCTACGGCCATAACATCAAATTTACTGCCAGATCATATACTTTTTCCGGCAAACTTGTCTACAAAAACAATGTTATACTTTTTTAGAATATCTCTGTGATCGTTGCAACCTGAAGTTTCTGTTCTGGAAGGTTTTTAAAGTCAAATTTGCATTCGTCCCGGAAGATGTTTAAATTCAAATTTGACATACGTTTTATCACCCTTTCAGATGCATTTATTGGCTTTGTTCAGATCCTGATCATATATCTTCTAGTTCCAGTTTAATGGCGTGATAGCCGCATACTTGAAAAAACTTATAGCCCGAAATTCCTGGTAGCTTTGAAAGTTTTTATTCAGTCCTGACACAGTTTTTGGAATCGACACGATGGCACCTTCAGGACAGCAGACAAACATTATTTGAAATCTGTTTGAACTGTACATATACGACCTATGATCACAAATCAGTCCCATAAAGATAGGAAATCCCATAGTAAACGGGATAAATATGCGCTCATGGGTAATATAGGGAATTGGATATTGTGATCATCATAATCGGGTTTTCATTTCTTATGTGCAGAATTAATTCTCTCTTTTTTTCCATCGCGTGACGATTTATGAAAACATTATTTTTTAAAAAACTTTTAAACGAAATCTCAAGAGAATTGTAATTGTAAACAGATTGCAGTCAAAAGCTTCCAGAAATGACTGCAAAGAGCACTGTACCCGATAAGAAGACGCATAACGATTCTACATTCGTATAGATTCAAGCTAACTCAGATTTTTTTGTAAATTTTTTTAATTATGTTAGGAAAATTTTGTTAAAAATCAGAGTGGACATCAGCATTCATATTGACATTTAACCAGGCCGCCTGCTAAAAAAAATACCTTGCTTCAGTTGTTAAAAGTTAATTTTTTTTTTTAAATCCAAAACTCATGCTTCAATTAAATTTTTTACAACGGATCAAAAAACAAAAAGTCAATAAAGTCAATAAAAAAGTACAATGAACTGAACTCAAAAAGTGGAAAATTCCATAAAAAAATAGTTTTTTTTTCTGTCAGTCTGCTTCCTCATCTCGTACAGATCAGAAGCAAAAAACACACCGCTTGCAAACAGCGTACAAACAAATATACTACCCGCGCCGCGCTGCTCTAACATGTACGTGTAATATATAGACACAGGAAAGTTCCGTTGCACCTAACTGTAAGTGAAATGAGTGCACCACAAAATAAATTTCGCCCATTACGGGAGAACACAATCGCGATTGATTTTTCGCAGACTCGTCTTCAGTGCGCGAGGTGGAACAGTTGTCATGGTGAAAATGGAACTTGATCTTACCGAGGTTTCACACGTCCAACTTCACCACACGACTCAGGATAATAGGCACGTTGTACAGTGTTTTGTGCGAACTGATACAGAAATCATATATTTTTAAACTATTACTAAAATTAAAATTGATAGTAAGTACCAGGTTACGCTAAATCTACTTAAATTATACTTAACTTATTGAGAGCTTGTTTACATTTATTGTTAATTCTACAGTAATCCAACAAAAGATCCGGCATAGCCGACGACAAAGGAGATTACCGAGTTAGCAACTGAAACGGTATTGAGCACTAAAAAGTTGTAAGTGAAAATTAACTTAGGTATAAATGATATGATATATATTTCAATAAATAAATTAAATATTTCCAGCTTTAGCTAATCAACACAACACCGTGAGACAAATCTGCTGAAAGAAATTTAGCCGTCATTAACCTGATCCAGTTGCTGCTCGTCGTAACAGATGGTTATTTTCTCAAGAAAAAAAAGTGAACTAGCAGAATTCCAGATTCTAATTAGTGGTAAACCAATTACCCATTCGATGTGTACTCTTCAATCCGTAACTCCGGAACCGGAAATCGGATCCATAATAGAATCAATAGCGACCCATGCGTAGTACCTTTCCTTTGAGACTATATTTGTACAAATCGGTTCAGCCATCTCTGAGAAAAATCAGTGAGATTGTTTGACACATGCACACATGCATACATACATACATACACACACATAGACATTTTCCGACCTTGACGAACTGCGTCGAATGATATAAGAGATACGACGTTGCGCGCCTTGGTTAAAAAATCGAAATTCCGACCGATTGCATAACCTTTCTATATGAGAAAGGTAAAACTCTGAAGAATTGACTTTTTGTAAGTTTTACAAAAATACTCAAAACTTCTATATTTTATTTCGATTGCATTGAACAATCGCTTATTACTTTCGTAATTGATCATATTTAAATACCCATGTATAAAAAATATTTTTAAAATCGTACTTCTTTGAGTAATTTAGAGTCAAATAAAAAGAAAATCCAAATTTTTGCGAAAATAGCAATTATTTTTTAATTAATTACTGAATAGAGACATAATTGTATTAGTTAATGTTGCAGGAATATTCGATAGGTATTGCAATTGTCGATCAAATGATATTAAAATCATTAAAATCGGTGGATTACAACTGGAGATATATGTGATGAAGTGAAGAGCCTATTTTTAAAAATACAAAAATGGGTTTTTTTTCGCAATATCTCAAAACCTGTTCCATAGAGAATTTTTTCAACCGCATTTTCGTTTTCAGTAGGCCATTTTACTATGGAAATGATAAAAAATTATGTGGGTATACAAATCACTGTAAACTAGTATTACACAAGCTATTTTTTGGCTAAGTATAATCATATCGAGACATACAGTATTTCACAGATGGATCAAGTATTGATGTGTCAACAGGTTTCGGAGTATTCAACAAGAATCATATTATTTTTTGCAAATCGGAAGAGCGATGTTTGCTATGTTGCAGAACTGGCAGCAGTACGTCCATCATGCTCTTGGTCTAGTAAAGGTTCTGCCTTGTGACAAATACTTTATTTTTTCGGACAGTCTCAGCTTTATTGAGGCTTCCAAATAGAAACCTTCCAAGAACTGATCGACCAGTCATTCCACGTGACATTTGCGCATAAAAAGATGCTGCCAAATGACATGTACTTGAAATACTTTTCACGTACAGCGAATATCTCAATGGCTCAAGTGTTCGTGGAAGCTAAATGGCTCACGGAAACAAACATCGGTATCGGGAAAAATCTATCGCTCGGTTTTGGGAGAACCTCTCTCGCCAGGGGATCCTCCGTTGAAGTAGGCTAGATCCATCGTCAAGGACTATATCGAGTAGTTCGCGAACAAGAATTTAGTAAAGTCGGGAGCTAAATGGCTTATCGTGGAAGTGGAGCAAAATGGAGCGAGATGGAAACCAAAGGGTTTAAATGAGTTGCGGTGCTAAATGGCACCGGGCAGAGATCTAAAGGGCTCAAGAAGTTGTTGTGCTAAAACCAAAGAAGACTCGGTATCGGAAGAACTTTCTTCGCCGGAAAACTCTCCATCGGCATTAGCTAGATTCACCGCTGGGGACTAGACTGAGCAGACCGCGACGAGACATCACTAGTCGCGGGTCGTCGGTGCACCAGCGAACCGGATGACCTGCTCCACCCAAATCGCCGAACTGACCTCGATACCTGGTTGGTTGGCTCGGCCAGAGAGGACTCAGGTTCTGGGTTCTGGGCAAGAGCAATGGTTTTTAGCGGGTCGGGTGGCAGCCCAAACTTGTTCCCTGAGACGTTAGGGTTTTATACATTTTTTCCCGCCAATCTCAGGGCTTTTTTGAAAGTTTTTTTTCTGCCATTTAAAAACACAAATACACACACATTCAGACATTATCCCAATTTGTTAAGCTGAGTCGATTGGTATACGAGACACGGCCATCCGGGCCTCGGAAAATGTCTTCAAAGTTTGAGCGAATCCTAAATATTTCTTTTGACAGAAATATAAAACGTTCCATTATAAGTTTAATTTTGTAAAGACATAGTATGTAGTTCGTTTAATTAAAAACTATCAACAAGGTTCTCCAAACTTGTTTCATAATATGTATTGAGTAAATAACAAATCCGAATATAAGAAAAATTTTCAGTATTATAGACTAACATATAATAGCTCATTGAGTTAAAACTATCAGCAATAGTCTAGAAATGTCTCACTTATATAAATACTAATTTCATAATAAATCCGAAGAGGGTAAATTTTCTGTATTGTATTATGAAGATATTTTGGTTTCTTACATGAGAAACTATCTACGGTCTTCTAGAATTTTTTTTGCCCACTTCGATACAAATAATTTAACGTTACGATAGATTTAAATTCCTTATAATTGCAATTTTCAGTATTTGTAGTGCTTGCACTGACTCTTTTAGTCGTAGAAAATTCAACTTTGGTCGAATATAAACGCAGTAGTAGTAGTACAGTAGCCCGGAAAATTAGTAGCTTGGTATATTTTCCAAATTTTTTGAGCGACTGCTAAGATGTAACGAGATGGAAATAACGTTCGTCTATTTTCGAGGTCTGATTGTTAGATTGTTAAAATGACGTCTGACATGACCCTATTCCACACCTCTATGGTTTCGAACCGAGCATATGTTTTTGACGCATTTATTACCATTTATTACCGCATTTATTCCAAAACGAATAAGAGACCCCATCATATCACTCTATCCATTGTCGATTTGATCAAATATGTCGGTTCAACCGGGAACCCATATTCGTGAATTATATCCCATAGGTGATGTCGATCGATTGTATCATATGCGGCTTTGAAATCTATAAACAGGATACACGTTGTGTTCGCAACATTTTAGAAAGACTAGTCGAATCGAGAATATTTCGTTTGCAAAGATTCCTGTCCTAATAAAACCTGATTTGTATTTCCCAACGAACTCCTTTTCTCTCAGTGATAGACGGCGGTGAACACAGTGTAGGCGGCATTTAGCAATGTGATTGACCGGTACTTGCAGCAATCCAGCTTATCACCTTTGTCATAGACGGGATATATGTACTACCCCCTCATTATTCTATACGAAGAGTAAACTGAACGAATCCCTATTCCAAACGTTCAAGCCAGCAATAGAAACTACAGCGAATTCATCACACAAAAAGTTAAATAATCTGTAGGGAAGCATGCATCTGCAAAAACAAATACTGATATTTAAAAACTACAAAGCATGCATAGTTATGCATGGACCAAAAGCCATTTTCAAAATCTTTCTCGATTTAGCAAAAGCTTTTACTACACCGAACAAACGAATGATGATACATATGCATACAAAGCTGAAATATGCTTTCGAAAATGTGATTTTGCGTAAATATTTTGGAGAAAACCATACAATGAAGAATTTTTCTTCCAAACATTTACACAAAATCACATTTTAGACAGTGGCGTAGTAGCGGGGGGGGGGGGTTGGGGACGAACCCCCCCCCCGACATATTTTGGAGAATTTTGAAAAAATCAATATGTTATACAAAAATATGCCTAAAATTTTAAATGAAATGAAAGTTTCATTTGCAAAAGTTAAGTGGACATCGAACAACGGTTTCGGGAGAGGAATCACCGCCAGGGAACTCACCGCAGGAATAAGCTAGATTCACCGCCGAGGACTAGTCGAGTAGACTGCAACTGAGCAGCGAGTATGAGTCGTCGAAACGCCAGCGAACCGGACGTCACGCTCCATGCGGATTCGTCAGACCGACCACGGCACCCCACCGGTTGTTCCGATAGAACAATAGCGAAAACCAAAGAAGAATCGATATTGGGAGAACTTTTTTCGCCAGGAACTCTCCGTTAGCGTAAGCTAGATTCACCGCTGGGGACTAGACTGAGTAGACAGCGACGAGATACCACTAATCGCGGGTCATCGGCGCACCAGTGCACCGGACACCCTGCTTCACCAGAATCGCCGAACTGACCTCGGTACCTAGCTGATTAGCTCGATCTCGGGAGAACTTTCTCGCCGGGGAATTCTCTGTCGGAGTAGGTCAGGTCCATCGTCGGGGACTAGACCGAGGGTAATTGTCTAGTTTAGAGACTTTATGTTTAGAGGTCTATTTTTAATGCTGTTTTTTGCTAAAATGGTGTATTTTAACCTCAATAAACCGAATAGGAGAGCGGAAATGTAAAACTGTTTACCAAAGTTTGATAAATTGAAAAATAAGTTGTGCTTAATAACGCTCATAACAATGACATACTGCCATAGCAAGTAAGCTTATGGAGCGGAGCTGGTGTGATGCGGCTTTGCCGCATAGTCGAGGCCAAGGATCCGAAGCGGCGCAAAGCCGCTGAGGATCCGCCGGACGAGACTATGATTAACCCCGGCGGAATAGTAAGCAAACCTGTGATCCCTCCGTTTGCCCAGTTTACTCAAACATAGGGGCAATAGCTAGTTTAAAGCCGACTGAGCGGTAGCGAAGTCGGACAGTGCGCCAAAAAGCGATGTGGCGTAGCCACATTCGTCAACCAATTTGTTTTGTTAATAAATAGAAAGAACACTGACTAATGTGGCTACGCCACATCGTTTTTTTACTAAATGTCCGACTTCGCTGCGTCAGCTTTAAACTAGCTATAGCCCCTATGTTTGAGTAAATCGGGCAAACGAAAGGATCACAGGTTTGCTTGCTATTCCGCCGGAAAGATTATCAAAGACTCGTCCGACGGATCCTCAGCGGCTTTGCGCCGCTTCGGATCCTTGGCATCAACTATGCGGCCAAGCCGCATCATACCAGCTCCTCACCATAAGCTCACATGTTATGGCAATATGGCATTGCTATCAGTGTTAAAAACTTATTTTTTCAGTTTATCAAACTTTGGTAATAAATTTTACATTTCCGCTCTCGGATTCGGTTAATTGAGGTTAAAATACACCATTTTAGCAAAACACCGCATTAAAAATGGACCTCTAAACATAAAGTCTCTAAACTAGACAATTACCTTTTCTAATCTGCTAGGATATAACGAGATAGAAATTCCGCTTTCGAGGTCTGGTTGTTAGAGTGTTAAAATGATGACTGACATGATCCTATGTCACACCTCTTGGTATAGAACGGAGCATATGAGCATAAGGTGTAATGTTTCTTCCTTCGAACCTCTTGCTCTCGTGTACATATTTTGTCTTTGACGCATTTATTACCGCATTTATTCCAAAAGATATTAAACAGTAGATAAGATAACCACTTTGCCGTAGTCCTTTCTGAGTTTCAAAAGAACTTGATAGTGTCCCCGATACTCGGACGTAACACATCACTCGATCCATAGTCGATTTGATCAAATATGTCTATAATTCTCACAAGCTGACATCATAAGCCTGGTAAATGTAAACATTTGAATTGTGCGTTTATTTCCCCGGCAAGCAGTTTATCGTATATTTATTCTTCATTAGTGGGTGGGTAACCAAATTTTTACCTCTCAAGAACGAAAAGCTACTGTCAATGCAGTATGGAAGCTCCACCCCAACGGCATCCCTTATTATTGAACGCCCAGGCAGTTTACTAACTATAATAACATATCGGAAAGAATGAAATATTCAAATCAACAGTCAGACTATAGAAATCATCAATGGGGAAACATGTGGCTCTGCACAAACAACCATGCGGTAGCATGCGGCTAACCGACAGTTGCGATTTCTTACCTGTTTCACCATTGTGCTGTATGATCGGTGTAAAGTCGGACCGGACTAAGTAGCAAAATCTCGAAAGATGAGATGATGATAGGATTGAATCAAGAGTTTCTTCTTCAGCTACCTTTCATTTGCGCCAGATTTGAAAAATATTATCATTAGCATGAATTATGAAATGGATCCATTGCGAATAATACCGTAAAGAATGTAAATATTCAATCTTTGTACACGTTTTTCTCTGTATCATTGTAATATCGCTTAGTCCAGTTTGGCACAAAACCGTCATCATGCATGCGCGTGCGCGTTGTATTCATTTTCACTGAAGTTAGAATGGACATACGGCATTTGGTAGAAATGAGGCTGCACATATGGGTATTTCATCAACTTTACTAAAATATGAATAACTCAAAAACGAAGCATCGTAGCTATGTAATGTAAGCGAACGAAAAATTCTACACACTGAAGCTAGAATGGACATACGGCATTTGGTAGAAATGTGGCTGCAAATATGGGTATTTCATCAACTTTATTAAAATATGAATAACTCAAAAACGAAGCATCGTAGCTATGTAATGTAAGCGAACGAAAAATTCTACACAAAGAAAGCTACAAACCTATGCAATAATATGGGGTACTTTTGAATAAAATATCTTAGATATTTTGGTTCGAACTAGAAAATGCTGCTGCTGTGCGGTGTGTACATCCCTCCCGATAGAAGCCAAGATGTGAGTGTTATTGATGCGCACATTTCTTCTGTTTCGGAGCTTTGCAGCTTTGCAGTAGGTAATGAAATTGTTTTAGTGTGTGGCGATTTTAATCAGCCACGGATTGAATGGACTCGTGACTCTGATGGAATACGTCCAATTTCATCTCAGCTTCCCTTAGCAAGCACGGTGCTTATTGACGGGAATGGATTTTTTAAATCTTTTTCAAACAAACCTACACTCGAATCATCTCGGATGGGTGCTTGATTTAGCCTTTTGTTCTGCTGCGCACAACTTGGCAGTCGATTGTTGTGTTTCTCCGCTGCTGCCGGTCGATGCGCACCATCCGGCTCTATTTCCTTTGTTAACATCTGTGTGTAACAATAGTGCACACCGTTTAACTGATGCGAATGAAGCGATGGCATTGAATTATCGCAGAATCGATTTCGCTGCTCTCACTCAGTATTTGCTGCATGTCAATTGGGCATCTCTCCTCGCACTGGATCACGTTAATGATATGGCTGCGTTGTTTCGTGATGTTTTGTTTCAATGGCTAAGTTCAAATTTGCCTTTCGTTATTCGTAAAACGGCCCATTTCTCCTCCATGGACAACACCACGCCTGCGCGAGTTAAAGCGAGAGCGCAACGCTTGGCAGCGTAAACACCATCGTTGGCGCAGTTCAAAAACAAAGCGCAATTTTAAAAAATCCAGTGATGAGTATCGTGGATTAAATACCGGATTATACAAAGCATACGTCATACGGGTTCAGACGGATCTTTGCCGGAATCCCAAAAACTTTTGGAATTTTGTCAACTCGAAGCGAAAATGTTCATTAATTCCTCCGAACGTGTGTCTCGACGATATTGAATCAACGTCTGCCTTGGATTCGTGTGAGTTGTTTGCAAAGTTTTTTGCTTCTGTTTTTGCTGAGAATACTGCCTCCGACATTGAAGCTGAAGCTGCTTCGATAGATGTTCCTGAAAACGCTGTGGACTTGAGTACATTTTTAAGAACTCCCGATATGATTGTTACCGCTATGAATAGGTTGAAAAAATCGTACTCAGCGGGACCGGACGGCATTCCAGCTGTCGTTTACAGTCGGTATATCGTCGCTGTTGTGCTATCTTATGACAAACGCCATTTTGGGGTGAACTGAGTTAGATATGCCATGTTACTAAACTTTAAAATCTCCATGAAGTCGCGTTTTCAGAATTTTGAAATTATGCTGGTTTACTGAGATATAGCGAAACACGATTATGACAAGCGCCAATTTCGCGAGTGATCGAGTTGCGCTATCTTATGACAAAGAAAAAAGAGACAACATTCTTAGTTTGTTGGCTTGCTATAAGCCGAAGAGTTTATAGCAAGCCAACAGATGTCTCTGATGACATAGGTAATTCCTATGCAAATCAACCATAAGCATTAGCTAGGTTCTTGTCACGGGAGCTTTTCCTACCATAGTTTTTTTTCTGGGAATGGTTGGCTTATATATTCAAGATTATTGAACAACTTTCCTTTTGAGATTTCCACTTGTTTTGGAAAGTACACCGAAATGTAGTGATGGATTATGCAAGAAGAATATTTGTCAACAATAACATTGTTTGATAGACATTGTCTCTAAATTGTCAATGAAACCAACTTTTGTTTATTGTTTTTCCTGAATTAAGGAGGAAAATTGGGAAAACTTTGTGTTCCAACACTATCATTTTGCAACCTGATATTGCTGCTATCGCATGGAAAAGTATAATATTGGACATAGTGATCTATAACGCATAATTTTACGAATCAGTTATAATTCATTTTTATATGAAATCTTCTGTGCACATTTGTGACACATCATACATATTTTATCATGAATACACACTTATGACACGTATGCGAGCGACTTTGGTGTACATTTTAAGCAAAAACTGCAAGTGTAGTCAACCGATCATCACACAAATCGAGAGATTACTTCAGAAAAGATAGAAGTATCGAGTTCTTCTCCGAAAAGCTTCTAGCATTTATAAATTTTAAGATATTCAATCTCAAACTTTAAAAATCGTTTTTCTCGAAAAGTGCTAAATGGCGCTTGTCATAAGATAGCACAACAGCGACGATATTTCTTCATTATCCGAACCTTTGTGCAACATTTTTAATAGTTTGAACAAGGTAAATTTCCGGTGATTTGGAAACAGTCGTTCATGTTCTTTGTTTATAAGAGCGGTGATCGTCAAAATGTTAGAAACTATCGTGGCATAACTAGCCTGTCTGCTGCCTCCAAGATATTTAAAATTGTTGTTAGCAGCTTCGTACTCTCGCGCACGGAAAGTTACATTTCTGCCGATCAACAAGGGTTTATGCCCGGACGATCCGTAACCACAAATCTTCTAGATTTCACATCAACTTGCATCACGCAGATGGAAGATAAGGCACAAATTGATGCAGTATACACGGACCTAAAAGCTGCATTCGATCTAATTGACCATCGAATATTATTAACCAAAATGTTACGGCTGGGTGCATCACGGAATTTTGTTAAATGGCTGAATTCTTACTTGAGTGACAGAGTCCTACGTGTGCAGCTTGGTTGTTGTGTTTCCTCTCAATTTACGAACAAATCTGAAGTCCAAGGCAGCAATATGAGACCCCTACTGTTTGTATTATTTTTCAACGATGCTGCTTTGCTACTTGGTTTGGGGTGCAAACTGGTTTACGCCGATGATTTGAAATTGTACCTCGTAGTCCGATCTATCGACGACTGCATCCGTCTTCAAGAGCTTCTGGATACATTTGCAAACCGGTGTCGTAGAAACTGGCTAATTATTGGCGTTGCAAATGCCCAGTCATAACTTTTCACCGCATGTTCAGTCCGAGACATTACGACTACCAAATCGATGCGCAAAGGCTCACTAGAATTGATTGCGTCATTCAATCAGCATCGCTCAGCTTTAATCTCTAAAGCAACCCGACAACTCGACTTCATTTCAAAAATCGGCCGGGATTTCTAGGACCCGCATTGTATGAAGGCGTTATATTGTTCGCTGGTTCGCCCACTTCTGGAAAATGCTTCTTTGGAGCCCCCATCAGCTTACATGGAACTTACGGATTGAACGGGTGCAGAAGAGATTTGTCCGACTCGCACTACGAGACCTTCCATGGCGGAATCCTCTAAACCTTCCACCGTATCCTGCTCGATGTCGCTTGATCGGTCTCGACACACTGGAACAACGCAGAAAGCCTCAGCAAGTAGTATTCGTAGCAAAGCTTCTTAACGCTAAAATTGACTCCCCGAAGATCCTGTCCCTTCTTGATTTTCGTGCCTCGCTCATCTGGCTTACTACAACCTAGATTCCATCGTACGACGTTTGGATTCAACGAATCGATAACCGCACTTTCTCTGCGGTCGAGGATTTGTTCGAGTTTGGTGAACCATCGCACAAGTTCGCTCAGAAAGTTTCGCAGTCTGCTATTTTTAAGACTTGACTCCTGCTGTTCATTAGGACTATTTTTTTGTCAGTTGAATTATTTTAATAAATAAAATAAAAAATAAAAAAAGATGATTATGATAATTTTGAAATCACTTCCCAATGAAAATTATACCAAATATCCATTATGCCATACGTCCATTTTACCAAATGTCCCTTAACCCCCAATAGGAATTATGCCAAATGTCCATTATGCCAAGCGTCCATTATGCCAAATGACCATTAACCCCCCAATAGGTATTATGCCAAATGTCCATTATGCCAAATGTCCCTATCTCTCAATAAGCATTATGCCAAATGTCCATTATGCCAAACGTCTTTATGCCAAACCCATTATGCCAAACGTCCATTATGCCATATGGGGTACACCCGAAACAAATAAATCAAATGAATCAAATGAATCACATGAATCAAATGAATCAAATGAATCAAATGAATCAAATGAATCAAATGAATCAAATAAATCAAACGAATCAAATGAATCAAATGAATCGAATGAATCGAATGAATCGAATGAATCGAATGAATCGAATGAATCGAATGAATCGAATGAATCGAATGAATCGAATGAATCGAATGAATCGAATGAATCGAATGAATCGAATGAATCGAATGAATCGAATGAATCGAATGAATCGAATGAATCGAATGAATCGAATGAATCGAATGAATCGAATGAATCGAATGAATCGAATGAATCGAATGAATCGAATGAATCGAATGAATCGAATGAATCGAATGAATCGAATGAATCGAATGAATCGAATGAATCGAATGAATCGAATGAATCGAATGAATCGAATGAATCGAATGAATCGAATGAATCGAATGAATCGAATGAATCGAATGAATCGAATGAATCGAATGAATCGAATGAATCGAATGAATCGAATGAATCGAATGAATCGAATGAATCGAATGAATCGAATGAATCGAATGAATCGAATGAATCGAATGAATCGAATGAATCGAATGAATCGAATGAATCGAATGAATCGAATGAATCGAATGAATCGAATGAATCGAATGAATCGAATAAATCGAATGAATCGAATGAATCGAATGAATCGAATGAATCGAATGAATCGAATGAATCGAATGAATCGAGTGAATCGAATGAATCGAATGAATCGAATGAATCGAATGAATCGAATGAATCGAATGAATCGAATGAATCGAATGAATCGAATGAATCGAATGAATCGAATGAATCGAATGAATCGAATGAATCGAATGAATCGAATGAATCGAATGAATCGAATGAATCGAATGAATCGAATGAATCGAATGAATCGAATGAATCGAATGAATCGAATGAATCGAATGAATCGAATGAATCGAATGAATCGAATGAATCGAATGAATCGAATGAATCGAATGAATCGAATGAATCGAATGAATCGAATGAATCGAATGAATCGAATGAATCGAATGAATCGAATGAATCGAATGAATCGAATGAATCGAATGAATCGAATGAATCGAATGAATCGAATGAATCGAATGAATCGAATGAATCGAATGAATCGAATGAAACGAATGAAACGAATGAAACGAATGAAACGAATGAAACGAATGAAACGAATGAAACGAATGAAACGAATGAATCGAATGAATCGAATGAATCGAATGAATCGAATGAATCGAATGAATCGAATGAATCGAATGAATCGAATGAATCGAATGAATCGAATGAATCGAATGAATCGAATGAATCGAATGAATCGAATGAATCGAATGAATCGAATGAATCGAATGAATCGATTGAATCGAATGAATCGAATGAATCGAATGAATCGAATGAATCGAATGAATCGAATGAATCGAATGAATCGAATGAATCGAATGAATCGAATGAATCGAATGAATCGAATGAATCGAATGAATCGAATGAATCGAATGAATCGAATGAATCGAATGAATCGAATGAATCGAATGAATCGAATGAATCGAATGAATCGAATGAATCGAATGAATCGAATGAATCGAATGAATCGAATGAATCGAATGAATCGAATGAATCGAATGAATCGAATGAATCGAATGAATCGAATGAATCGAATGAATCGAATGAATCGAATGAATCGAATGAATCGAATGAATCGAATGAATCGAATGAATCGAATGAATCGAATGAATCGAATGAATCGAATGAATCGAATGAATCGAATGAATCGAATGAATCGAATGAATCGAATGAATCGAATGAATCGAATGAATCGAATGAATCGAATGAATCGAATGAATCGAATGAATCGAATGAATCGAATGAATCGAATGAATCGAATGAATCGAATGAATCGAATGAATCGAATGAATCGAATGAATCGAATGAATCGAATGAATCGAATGAATCGAATGAATCGAATGAATCGAATGAATCGAATGAATCGAATGAATCGAATGAATCGAATGAATCGAATGAATCGAATGAATCGAATGAATCGAATGAATCGAATGAATCGAATGAATCGAATGAATCGAATGAATCGAATGAATCGAATGAATCGAATGAATCGAATGAATCGAATGAATCGAATGAATCGAATGAATCGAATGAATCGAATGAATCGAATGAATCGAATGAATCGAATGAATCGAATGAATCGAATGAATCGAATGAATCGAATGAATCGAATGAATCGAATGAATCGAATGAATCGAATGAATCGAATGAATCGAATGAATCGAATGAATCGAATGAATCGAATGAATCGAATGAATCGAATGAATCGAATGAATCGAATGAATCGAATGAATCGAATGAATCGAATGAATCGAATGAATCGAATGAATCGAATGAATCGAATGAATCGAATGAATCGAATGAATCGAATGAATCGAATGAATCGAATGAATCGAATGAATCGAATGAATCGAATGAATCGAATGAATCGAATGAATCGAATGAATCGAATGAATCGAATGAATCGAATGAATCGAATGAATCGAATGAATCGAATGAATCGAATGAATCGAATGAATCGAATGAATCGAATGAATCGAATGAATCGAATGAATCGAATGAATCGAATGAATCGAATGAATCGAATGAATCGAATGAATCGAATGAATCGAATGAATCGAATGAATCGAATGAATCGAATGAATCGAATGAATCGAATGAATCGAATGAATCGAATGAATCGAATGAATCGAATGAATCGAATGAATCGAATGAATCGAATGAATCGAATGAATCGAATGAATCGAATGAATCGAATGAATCGAATGAATCGAATGAATCGAATGAATCGAATGAATCGAATGAATCGAATGAATCGAATGAATCGAATGAATCGAATGAATCGAATGAATCGAATGAATCGAATGAATCGAATGAATCGAATGAATCGAATGAATCGAATGAATCGAATGAATCGAATGAATCGAATGAATCGAATGAATCGAATGAATCGAATGAATCGAATGAATCGAATGAATCGAATGAATCGAATGAATCGAATGAATCGAATGAATCGAATGAATCGAATGAATCGAATGAATCGAATGAATCGAATGAATCGAATGAATCGAATGAATCGAATGAAACGAATGAATCGAATGAATCGAATGAATCGAATGAATCGAATGAATCGAATGAATCGAATGAATCGAATGAATCGAATGAATCGAATGAATCGAATGAATCGAATGAATCGAATGAATCGAATGAATCGAATGAATCGAATGAATCGAATGAATCGAATGAATCGAATGAATCGAATGAATCGAATGAATCGAATGAATCGAATGAATCGAATGAATCGAATGAATCGAATGAATCGAATGAATCGAATGAATCGAATGAATCGAATGAATCGAATGAATCGAATGAATCGAATGAATCGAATGATCGAATGAATCGAATGAATCGAATGAATCGAATGAATCGAATGAATCGAATGAATCGAATGAATCGAATGAATCGAATGAATCGAATGAATCGAATGAATCGAATGAATCGAATGAATCGAATGAATCGAATGAATCGAATGAATCGAATGAATCGAATGAATCGAATGAATCGAATGAATCGAATGAATCGAATGAATCGAATGAATCGAATGAATCGAATGAATCGAATGAATCGAATGAATCGAATGAATCGAATGAATCGAATGAATCGAATGAATCGAATGAATCGAATGAATCGAATGAATCGAATGAATCGAATGAATCGAATGAATCGAATGAATCGAATGAATCGAATGAATCGAATGAATCGAATGAATCGAATGAATCGAATGAATCGAATGAATCGAATGAATCGAATGAATCGAATGAATCGAATGAATCGAATGAATCGAATGAATCGAATGAATCGAATGAATCGAATGAATCGAATGAATCGAATGAATCGAATGAATCGAATGAATCGAATGAATCGAATGAATCGAATGAATCGAATGAATCGAATGAATCGAATGAATCGAATGAATCGAATGAATCGAATGAATCGAATGAATCGAATGAATCGAATGAATCGAATGAATCGAATGAATCGAATGAATCGAATGAATCGAATGAATCGAATGAATCGAATGAATCGAATGAATCGAATGAATCGAATGAATCGAATGAATCGAATGAATCGAATGAATCGAATGAATCGAATGAATCGAATGAATCGAATGAATCGAATGAATCGAATGAATCGAATGAATCGAATGAATCGAATGAATCGAATGAATCGAATGAATCGAATGAATCGAATGAATCGAATGAATCGAATGAATCGAATGAATCGAATGAATCGAATGAATCGAATGAATCGAATGAATCGAATGAATCGAATGAATCGAATGAATCGAATGAATCGAATGAATCGAATGAATCGAATGAATCGAATGAATCGAATGAATCGAATGAATCGAATGAATCGAATGAATCGAATGAATCGAATGAATCGAATGAATCGAATGAATCGAATGAATCGAATGAATCGAATGAATCGAATGAATCGAATGAATCGAATGAATCGAATGAATCGAATGAATCGAATGAATCGAATGAATCGAATGAATCGAATGAATCGAATGAATCGAATGAATCGAATGAATCGAATGAATCGAATGAATCGAATGAATCGAATGAATCGAATGAATCGAATGAATCGAATGAATCGAATGAATCGAATGAATCGAATGAATCGAATGAATCGAATGAATCGAATGAATCGAATGAATCGAATGAATCGAATGAATCGAATGAATCGAATGAATCGAATGAATCGAATGAATCGAATGAATCGAATGAATCGAATGAATCGAATGAATCGAATGAATCGAATGAATCGAATGAATCGAATGAATCGAATGAATCGAATGAATCGAATGAATCGAATGAATCGAATGAATCGAATGAATCGAATGAATCGAATGAATCGAATGAATCGAATGAATCGAATGAATCGAATGAATCGAATGAATCGAATGAATCGAATGAATCGAATGAATCGAATGAATCGAATGAATCGAATGAATCGAATGAATCGAATGAATCGAATGAATCGAATGAATCGAATGAATCGAATGAATCGAATGAATCGAATGAATCGAATGAATCGAATGAATCGAATGAATCGAATGAATCGAATGAATCGAATGAATCGAATGAATCGAATGAATCGAATGAATCGAATGAATCGAATGAATCGAATGAATCGAATGAATCGAATGAATCGAATGAATCGAATGAATCGAATGAATCGAATGAATCGAATGAATCGAATGAATCGAATGAATCGAATGAATCGAATGAATCGAATGAATCGAATGAATCGAATGAATCGAATGAATCGAATGAATCGAATGAATCGAATGAATCGAATGAATCGAATGAATCGAATGAATCGAATGAATCGAATGAATCGAATGAATCGAATGAATCGAATGAATCGAATGAATCGAATGAATCGAATGAATCGAATGAATCGAATGAATCGAATGAATCGAATGAATCGAATGAATCGAATGAATCGAATGAATCGAATGAATCGAATGAATCGAATGAATCGAATGAATCGAATGAATCGAATGAATCGAATGAATCGAATGAATCGAATGAATCGAATGAATCGAATGAATCGAATGAATCGAATGAATCGAATGAATCGAATGAATCGAATGAATCGAATGAATCGAATGAATCGAATGAATCGAATGAATCGAATGAATCGAATGAATCGAATGAATCGAATGAATCGAATGAATCGAATGAATCGAATGAATCGAATGAATCGAATGAATCGAATGAATCGAATGAATCGAATGAATCGAATGAATCGAATGAATCGAATGAATCGAATGAATCGAATGAATCGAATGAATCGAATGAATCGAATGAATCGAATGAATCGAATGAATCGAATGAATCGAATGAATCGAATGAATCGAATGAATCGAATGAATCGAATGAATCGAATGAATCGAATGAATCGAATGAATCGAATGAATCGAATGAATCGAATGAATCGAATGAATCGAATGAATCGAATGAATCGAATGAATCGAATGAATCGAATGAATCGAATGAATCGAATGAATCGAATGAATCGAATGAATCGAATGAATCGAATGAATCGAATGAATCGAATGAATCGAATGAATCGAATGAATCGAATGAATCGAATGAATCGAATGAATCGAATGATCGAATGAATCGAATGAATCGAATGAATCGAATGAATCGAATGAATCGAATGAATCGAATGAATCGAATGAATCGAATGAATCGAATGAATCGAATGAATCGAATGAATCGAATGAATCGAATGAATCGAATGAATCGAATGAATCGAATGAATCGAATGAATCGAATGAATCGAATGAATCGAATGAATCGAATGAATCGAATGAATCGAATGAATCGAATGAATCGAATGAATCGAATGAATCGAATGAATCGAATGAATCGAATGAATCGAATGAATCGAATGAATCGAATGAATCGAATGAAGAATGAATCGAATGAATCGAATGAATGAAGAATCGAAGATCGAATGAATCGAATGAATCGAATGAATCGAATGAATCGAATGAATCGAATGAATCGAATGAATCGAATGAATCGAATGAATCGAATGAATCGAATGAATCGAATGAATCGAATGAATCGAATGAATCGAATGAATCGAATGAATCGAATGAATCGAATGAATCGAATGAATCGAATGAATCGAATGAATCGAATGAATCGAATGAATCGAATGAATCGAATGAATCGAATGAATCGAATGAATCGAATGAATCGAATGAATCGAATGAATCGAATGAATCGAATGAATCGAATGAATCGAATGAATCGAATGAATCGAATGAATCGAATGAATCGAATGAATCGAATGAATCGAATCGAATGAATCGAATGAATCGAATGAATCGAATGAATCGAATGAATCGAATGAATCGAATGAATCGAATGAATCGAATGAATCGAATGAATCGAATGAATCGAATGAATCGAATGAATCGAATGAATCGAATGAATCGAATGAATCGAATGAATCGAATGAATCGAATGAATCGAATGAATCGAATGAATCGAATGAATCGAATGAATCGAATGAATCGAATGAATCGAATGAATCGAATGAATCGAATGAATCGAATGAATCGAATGAATCGAATGAATCGAATGAATCGAATGAATCGAATGAATCGAATGAATCGAATGAATCGAATGAATCGAATGAATCGAATGAATCGAATGAATCGAATGAATCGAATGAATCGAATGAATCGAATGAATCGAATGAATCGAATGAATCGAATGAATCGAATGAATCGAATGAATCGAATGAATCGAATGAATCGAATGAATCGAATGAATCGAATGAATCGAATGAATCGAATGAATCGAATGAATCGAATGAATCGAATGAATCGAATGAATCGAATGAATCGAATGAATCGAATGAATCGAATGAATCGAATGAATCGAATGAATCGAATGAATCGAATGAATCGAATGAATCGAATGAATCGAATGAATCGAATGAATCGAATGAATCGAATGAATCGAATGAATCGAATGAATCGAATGAATCGAATGAATCGAATGAATCGAATGAATCGAATGAATCGAATGAATCGAATGAATCGAATGAATCGAATGAATCGAATGAATCGAATGAATCGAATGAATCGAATGAATCGAATGAATCGAATGAATCGAATGAATCGAATGAATCGAATGAATCGAATGAAACGAATGAAACGAATGAAACGAATGAAACGAATGAAACGAATGAAACGAATGAATCGAATGAATCGAATGAATCGAATGAATCGAATGAATCGAATGAATCGAATGAATCGAATGAATCGAATGAATCGAATGAATCGAATGAATCGAATGAATCGAATGAATCGAATGAATCGAATGAATCGAATGAATCGAATGAATCGAATGAATCGAATGAATCGAATGAATCGAATGAATCGAATGAATCGAATGAATCGAATGAATCGAATGAATCGAATGAATCGAATGAATCGAATGAATCGAATGAATCGAATGAATCGAATGAATCGAATGAATCGAATGAATCGAATGAATCGAATGAATCGAATGAATCGAATGAATCGAATGAATCGAATGAATCGAATGAATCGAATGAATCGAATGAATCGAATGAATCGAATGAATCGAATGAATCGAATGAATCGAATGAATCGAATGAATCGAATGAATCGAATGAATCGAATGAATCGAATGAATCGAATGAATCGAATGAATCGAATGAATCGAATGAATCGAATGAATCGAATGAATCGAATGAATCGAATGAATCGAATGAATCGAATGAATCGAATGAATCGAATGAATCGAATGAATCGAATGAATCGAATGAATCGAATGAATCGAATGAATCGAATGAATCGAATGAATCGAATGAATCGAATGAATCGAATGAATCGAATGAATCGAATGAATCGAATGAATCGAATGAATCGAATGAATCGAATGAATCGAATGAATCGAATGAATCGAATGAATCGAATGAATCGAATGAATCGAATGAATCGAATGAATCGAATGAATCGAATGATCGAATGAATCGAATGAATCGAATGAATCGAATGAATCGAATGAATCGAATGAATCGAATGAATCGAATGAATCGAATGAATCGAATGAATCGAATGAATCGAATGAATCGAATGAATCGAATGAATCGAATGAATCGAATGAATCGAATGAATCGAATGAATCGAATGAATCGAATGAATCGAATGAATCGAATGAATCGAATGAATCGAATGAATCGAATGAATCGAATGAATCGAATGAATCGAATGAATCGAATGAATCGAATGAATCGAATGAATCGAATGAATCGAATGAATCGAATGAATCGAATGAATCGAATGAATCGAATGAATCGAATGAATCGAATGAATCGAATGAATCGAATGAATCGAATGAATCGAATGAATCGAATGAATCGAATGAATCGAATGAATCGAATGAATCGAATGAATCGAATGAATCGAATGAATCGAATGAATCGAATGAATCGAATGAATCGAATGAATCGAATGAATCGAATGAATCGAATGAATCGAATGAATCGAATGAATCGAATGAATCGAATGAATCGAATGAATCGAATGAATCGAATGAATCGAATGAATCGAATGAATCGAATGAATCGAATGAATCGAATGAATCGAATGAATCGAATGAATCGAATGAATCGAATGAATCGAATGAATCGAATGAATCGAATGAATCGAATGAATCGAATGAATCGAATGAATCGAATGAATCGAATGAATCGAATGAATCGAATGAATCGAATGAATCGAATGAATCGAATGAATCGAATGAATCGAATGAATCGAATGAATCGAATGAATCGAATGAATCGAATGAATCGAATGAATCGAATGAATCGAATGAATCGAATGAATCGAATGAATCGAATGAATCGAATGAATCGAATGAATCGAATGAATCGAATGAATCGAATGAATCGAATGAATCGAATGAATCGAATGAATCGAATGAATCGAATGAATCGAATGAATCGAATGAATCGAATGAATCGAATGAATCGAATGAATCGAATGAATCGAATGAATCGAATGAATCGAATGAATCGAATGAATCGAATGAATCGAATGAATCGAATGAATCGAATGAATCGAATGAATCGAATGAATCGAATGAATCGAATGAATCGAATGAATCGAATGAATCGAATGAATCGAATGAATCGAATGAATCGAATGAATCGAATGAATCGAATGAATCGAATGAATCGAATGAATCGAATGAATCGAATGAATCGAATGAATCGAATGAATCGAATGAATCGAATGAATCGAATGAATCGAATGAATCGAATGAATCGAATGAATCGAATGAATCGAATGAATCGAATGAATCGAATGAATCGAATGAATCGAATGAATCGAATGAATCGAATGAATCGAATGAATCGAATGAATCGAATGAATCGAATGAATCGAATGAATCGAATGAATCGAATGAATCGAATGAATCGAATGAATCGAATGAATCGAATGAATCGAATGAATCGAATGAATCGAATGAATCGAATGAATCGAATGAATCGAATGAATCGAATGAATCGAATGAATCGAATGAATCGAATGAATCGAATGAATCGAATGAATCGAATGAATCGAATGAATCGAATGAATCGAATGAATCGAATGAATCGAATGAATCGAATGAATCGAATGAATCGAATGAATCGAATGAATCGAATGAATCGAATGAATCGAATGAATCGAATGAATCGAATGAATCGAATGAATCGAATGAATCGAATGAATCGAATGAATCGAATGAATCGAATGAATCGAATGAATCGAATGAATCGAATGAATCGAATGAATCGAATGAATCGAATGAATCGAATGAATCGAATGAATCGAATGAATCGAATGAATCGAATGAATCGAATGAATCGAATGAATCGAATGAATCGAATGAATCGAATGAATCGAATGAATCGAATGAATCGAATGAATCGAATGAATCGAATGAATCGAATGAATCGAATGAATCGAATGAATCGAATGAATCGAATGAATCGAATGAATCGAATGAATCGAATGAATCGAATGAATCGAATGAATCGAATGAATCGAATGAATCGAATGAATCGAATGAATCGAATGAATCGAATGAATCGAATGAATCGAATGAATCGAATGAATCGAATGAATCGAATGAATCGAATGAATCGAATGAATCGAATGAATCGAATGAATCGAATGAATCGAATGAATCGAATGAATCGAATGAATCGAATGAATCGAATGAATCGAATGAATCGAATGAATCGAATGAATCGAATGAATCGAATGAATCGAATGAATCGAATGAATCGAATGAATCGAATGAATCGAATGAATCGAATGAATCGAATGAATCGAATGAATCGAATGAATCGAATGAATCGAATGAATCGAATGAATCGAATGAATCGAATGAATCGAATGAATCGAATGAATCGAATGAATCGAATGAATCGAATGAATCGAATGAATCGAATGAATCGAATGAATCGAATGAATCGAATGAATCGAATGAATCGAATGAATCGAATGAATCGAATGAATCGAATGAATCGAATGAATCGAATGAATCGAATGAATCGAATGAATCGAATGAATCGAATGAATCGAATGAATCGAATGAATCGAATGAATCGAATGAATCGAATGAATCGAATGAATCGAATGAATCGAATGAATCGAATGAATCGAATGAATCGAATGAATCGAATGAATCGAATGAATCGAATGAATCGAATGAATCGAATGAATCGAATGAATCGAATGAATCGAATGAATCGAATGAATCGAATGAATCGAATGAATCGAATGAATCGAATGAATCGAATGAATCGAATGAATCGAATGAATCGAATGAATCGAATGAATCGAATGAATCGAATGAATCGAATGAATCGAATGAATCGAATGAATCGAATGAATCGAATGAATCGAATGAATCGAATGAATCGAATGAATCGAATGAATCGAATGAATCGAATGAATCGAATGAATCGAATGAATCGAATGAATCGAATGAATCGAATGAATCGAATGAATCGAATGAATCGAATGAATCGAATGAATCGAATGAATCGAATGAATCGAATGAATCGAATGAATCGAATGAATCGAATGAATCGAATGAATCGAATGAATCGAATGAATCGAATGAATCGAATGAATCGAATGAATCGAATGAATCGAATGAATCGAATGAATCGAATGAATCGAATGAATCGAATGAATCGAATGAATCGAATGAATCGAATGAATCGAATGAATCGAATGAATCGAATGAATCGAATGAATCGAATGAATCGAATGAATCGAATGAATCGAATGAATCGAATGAATCGAATGAATCGAATGAATCGAATGAATCGAATGAATCGAATGAATCGAATGAATCGAATGAATCGAATGAATCGAATGAATCGAATGAATCGAATGAATCGAATGAATCGAATGAATCGAATGAATCGAATGAATCGAATGAATCGAATGAATCGAATGAATTCGAATGAATCGAATGAATCGAATGAATCGAATGAATCGAATGAATCGAATGAA